>NC_084551.2:29402500-29407500 GCF_033978685.3 Nerophis lumbriciformis | reverse complement strand
TGAAAACTGTTTCATCTGTGACCAGCCGGGTCACTGGCAACGTGAATGTCCTAACTCCTCTGAACGAGACAGGCTCCCAATTGCAGCCAAAACATCATACAGGCATGGCAAAGGACGCCCAAGGCAGAAGCCCCAGCAGGAAATACAGACAGGCCCCCTGCTGGACATAAGTGTCAACGGACAATGTTATCAGTTTGTGATTGACACTGGTGCCACCCACTCATTTCTGAATGCAGAGGTACCAAAAAAACTGTGTGCTTCCTTTTTGAAGGTCGAAGGCTTCGCTGAGGTCAACCAAACCTCTTCCGGTTCAGATTGCTGGACTCTCGCTGAAGCACCCCTTCGTGGTTGACCTGCACACACCTTGCCTAATTGGTAATGACCTCCTTTACAGACTGTACCCTGACATTCAATATCGCACAGAAGGAACCTTCCTGGTGTTACCTGACGGCTCAACCACCAAGCTGCGACACCACTACCAAAGCTCCTCCAGGAGCTCCTACCACAGCCGGAAACACCAGAAATGGCTGACATCTCCAACTGCTCTATCAGTGAAAACCCTGGCTGACTGAGAGGCTTCTGTGTGTACCGCCACCCGACTCGCCTCATGTTCGTGCCAGGAGGCCTTTGACTCCTTTATATTTATATATGTTGGAACTCAAGGTGTGGCTGCTCATGTTGACATATCTTTGCTACAACTAGCATAGTATAAGATGGACACAATTGTTGTCCCACATTGTTCCCTTGCTCTTTGCCCCGCCTACATAACCAAAGACTTAGGTCCAATGATAAAACACGGCGTAGCTGCCACTCATCGCACCGACACCCCAAAACCACATTTTCTATTGTTTAAGTTTTCTGTTAAACACATAGCTATGGGCTGCACTTTGGACACCCCGGCTGTAGGCTACGAGGAGCGAGCAGCTACACAACAGCTGAGCTAAAACGACACATAACATTTAAGCATATCAAAAAATTATAGTTGCTTATTACATACACACAGTCGCCATGACAGAAGTCTGATAGAAAGTATTCAGTAACAAACGTGTCCGCATCATTCGACTTTCTACAACATGAGCTTGACTTAATTTGTTATTGTGGCCACCAGGTGTGGTGAAATTTCAAATTACTATTGCGAAAAGCATCCGCCATAAGGTTAGTGTTTTTCTAGTATTTGTGTCGATATAAATATAGGCATATTTTGAAGCTTTCACCATATTGAGTAAGGTACATAAAATTTAGGATTTAGTTGAGTTTGAGTTATTTCTGATTTCGCTAAGGGGTCCCCTACCCTAATACCACCCTCCAGTTGTCCACAGAGAATGAAATGACTTTCATTGACCTCAAACATGACCTGTCCTCCGCCCCTGCTCTTGCTGTACTTGACTATTAGCTGACCTTTTTCTTAGATGTTTCTGAAAGTGATAGTATTACTGACAGTCTCTTTTTCAGAAACAGAAGGGGGAGGAGGTGAGGGTGGATTCAGACTTTTGGATTCAGACTCCGTACAACAAAATAGCTTTAACAATATTCCTGTGGGGAAGAAGTTGTAAGTTTGTAAATTTAACTTGAAAATAACGATTTTGCACATCAATAGTAGTTTAGTAGATCAATTTGGAATATGGAGGAGGTGAGGGTGAACCGTGTATAGTTTTTGACTTCATTGATATGATCAATCCGGTGAAAGGGAAAAGATATTTGCTGACTTGTGTTGACAATCACAGTGGTTGGCCAGAAGCAACCCCAACCTCAAAAGAGGATGCAGAATCAGTAATTAAATGGCTTGTGAATGACCTAATTCCCCGACATGGTTTCCCCAAAAAGATTAGGTCAGACAAAACACCCATTTTAAAATTACTCACTTAGCCTTGGTCGAAAATGCTCTTGGACTAGAACACAGGTTCGGTTTGGGGGTACCATCTTCAGTCCCAAGGTAAGGTTGAAAGGATGAACCAGAATATCAAAAACGAATTGGCTAAAATCTGTGCACAGACCAAATTGAATTGGATTGACATGTTGCAATTAGCGTTAATGATCATTTGAATGTCCGTGAATAAAACTGTTTTACCGCCCTTTGAGTTTTTCACCCTATGAACTGCATACAGGTCAGCCCCTTCCCAAGATCAACACCCCCCTGGAAGAAGGAATCAGCGTAAAACCAAAATGGTATTTTACACAAAATGCAGAATTTGTGTGCCAGTTCTTCTGTACAGATTCGAGGATGACAGCCCGCCACTCCAGATTCCCTTCCGTCCACTGAGAGGGTCAAGATCAAGGTCATCAAACGCAAGTGTACGGGCCCAGGTGGAATGGTCTCTTCAAGGTCGTGGTACGGACGTCCCACGCCCTTCCACTAGCTGGTACAGGGGACACCTGGTACCACCTCTACCTCCGCACTCCCGCGGAGGAGCCTGCCACGGAAGGGGCCCAAAAGACGACGCTGAGAGACACCTCTCTCCGTTGAGCTGCCGTCTACCGTCGTGTAGATCTTCCAGATTTTCTATCTACATTACTCTGATCAACTTCTATATTGTATACCATTGCTTGAGACCAGTCTATATGCTAGATGTTTCTTAGTTTTTCTTGCTTGTTTTCAGCATAAGGATTTGTGTCGTTACATTAAGTGAAAAGTTTGATGTTTATCCCCGTCTCGTTACCTGAATTACTCTGATTTTGATTTCTGAAAGGCAGGATGTTATACCCAGTAGGATTCCCTGACGGACTGGTGTTTGGGCTTGCTCTACTGACCTTGTGTCTCAGTTCTTCCTTCCCGACGACAGTGACTGACAAGTGTCTTAGAACGTACGGCGGACTTGAAATAGACTGGGTCAAGGGGGACAGCAAGACTTACTTTTTTGACCTGTGCAGTGTGATTAAGTACGAGGGGAAAAAATAGTTCTTACCGCGCTAGTAACCTCTATCTTTGTTACGACTCAAACCTGAACTATTGGTGTCGGATGTGGACAACATACTCTGGTAAGTGGTGCCCCTTATGGAAGCAGGTAACCCACTACACAGGGCCCTTAGACTACTATGACCCTTAATATGCCAACATACCTCCACAATTCAAAGTTATTCTGAGAGGGATGACCTTTCAGAGGAACTTTGATCGGTCCCAGAACCCCCTTGCCCCTACAATTGCCAGAACAGGTGTTATACCTAGTCCATTTTATGTTGTTTTGGGGATTGACCAGACAGGTACAGACCCTAAAGGAATTATTAAAATTAATGTCCTTGAGAGGGCGTTAACTACCTCTGCCCCCTTGAAGACCTGGTAGCTTTGACCTTAGGAGCAGGTGCAGGCAACCTGTGGCTTAGGTGGATGACTAGCATGGCTAAGAGCCAAGACCTGGGTGACTGTGTTGCTTGTTCCGCTGGACGTCCCTTTCCCCACACTTACCCCGCCCCTTTTAAGTTGACTGACACTAATGGCTCAAACTGTCTTATCTCCTTGTTTTCTGAACCCACACCGCCAGGTTGTGATTTGTTGGTTAGTGTGCACCCTCCTGTTGACAATTTCACCCGACTTCTTCCCTTTGTGGCCTAAAAGCTGAAATACACGTGTTTTCAATTTACAGGACCCCCTTCATCCCCCTACAAATTGGGTGACATTACCCCCTCCTGGTGCACCACCCTGATAGATGGCTCAAGGATAGGCCCTTGGGCACAAGCTGACTTATTCTGGTATTGTGGGGAGCACAGATTGTACATTAGAATCCCGACGTCAGCCGTTGGGCTTTGTGCTATGGTTAGACTGGTGACCCCAGTCACCCTAGAGGGTACCAAATTAACACCCCTTAGAACTCCTGTTTCAGCGGCCTCTAACTTCCCGCAGAGGACGCCATGTTTTATCTCGGAGGAGTGTAACGGGCTCCTTTGATTTGATGAGAAACCCTGAGGGTGTTTACTTTGATGCAATTGGACAACCAAGGAGGGTCCCACCACAACATAAATTGTGGTGTGAATCCTGTGCATCAGCACAGGATTCACACCACAATTTATGTTGTGGTGGGACCCTCCTTGGTTGTCATCTGAGCTGCCACCTTAAGAATCCGAGGTTCGACTATCCGACGTAGCCTCCTCTCCAGTACACCTGAATAGACCTTACCGGGAAGGCTGAGGAGTGTGATCCCACGATAGTTAGAACACACCCTCCGGGTCCCCTTCTTAAAGAGAGGAACCACCACCCCGGTCTGCCAATCCAGTGGTACCGCCCCCGATGTCCACGCGATGCTGCAGAGTCTTGTCAACCAAGACAGCCCCACAGCATCCAGAGCCTTAAGGAACTCCGGGCGGATCTCATCTACCCCCGGAGCCTTGCCACCGATGAGCTTTTTAACTACCTCACAACCTCAGCCCCAGAAATAGGAGAGCCCACCACAGACTCCCCAGGCACTGCTTCCTCATAGGAAGACGTGTTGGTGGGATTGAGGAGGTCTTCGAATTATTCCCTCCACCGATCCACAACATCCGCAGTCGAGGTCAGCAGAACACCATCCTCGCCATACACGGTGTTGATAGTGCACTGCTTCCCCTTTCTGAGGCGGCGGATGGTGGTCCAGAATTGCTTCGAAGCCGTCCGGAAGTCGTTTTCCATGGCCTCACCGAACTCCTCCCATGTCCGAGTTTTTGCCTCTGCGACCGCTGAAGCCGCACACCGCTTGGCCTGTCGGTACCTGTCCGCTGCCTCGGGAGTCCTATGAGCCAAAAGAACCCGATAGGACTCCTTCTTCAGCTTGACGGCATCCCTCACCGCCGGTGTCCACCAACGGGTTCTAGGATTACCGCCACGACAAGCACCAACTACCTTGCGGCCACAGCTCCAATCAGCCGCCTCGACAATAGAGGCGCGGAACATGGTCCATTCGGACTCAATGTCCAGCACCTCCCTCGTGACATGTTCAAAGTTCTTCCAGAGGTGGGAATTGAAACTCTCTCTGACAGGAGACTCTGCCAGACGTTCCCAGCAAACTCTCACAATGCGTTTGGGCCTGCCAGGT
>NC_084551.2:29307500-29392500 GCF_033978685.3 Nerophis lumbriciformis | reverse complement strand
TGTCCTCAATGTCCAGTTCAGCCGCGATCCTTTTATTTTCCAGGTGGATGTTCTGTAAGGTGCTGGGTTGTGCTTTTTTGTATGATTTGGTGATGCTTCTGTCCAGTAAGGTGTGATGTTCTGGTATGTCCATTCTGTAGAAGTTTGTGGTTTTATCGGCAGCTATGATGAGGTTGTTTACTTTCTTGATGCGCTCCTTGTCATTTTTCAGCTTGGTGAGGAGTGGGTTGCGGATTGGCTTGAATTTGACTGATCCGCAACCCACTCCTCACCAAGCTGAAAAATGACAAGGAGCGCATCTGGTTTTGAACTCTCCTTCAGTTAATCCTACATATGTGTCGGATGTGTTAATGTCCTTGCGTGTTACCTTAGATTGGTAGACAACTGATGTTTGTAAGCACCCCCCGTTGAGAGGGCAATCAGGTTTCTTTCGACAGTTGCAACCTTTGTTGGTTTTGGAGTCGCTCTCTCCGGGGGCCGACGGCTCATTTGCAATTGTTTTGTTGTGGTTTGAGATGATTTGTCGTATATTGTTCATGCAGCTGTAGCTCAATTTAATGTTGTTCTTGTTGAATACTTTTCTTAGGGTGTTGTCTTTGGGAAAGTGTTTGTCAATCAGATTGAGGAATTTGTGTCCAATGTTAGTTGAGACGTTTTTGCTGTATGGGGGGTTGTACCAGATGATGTCGTTTCGTTTTCTGTTCTTTTTCTGTTGGTTTCCTGGCGTGGGTTCATAGGTGAGGGTGAAATTGTATCCGCTTTCATCAAGGGCTTTTTGGTACGGGGGGGTTGCTTGGTCAAATTCAGCTTTGCTAGATGACAGCATCGATAGCCTTTTATTAATTCCGGTAGGTATTCTTTTCGTGGTGGTGGGTGGGTGGTTGCTGTCATGGTGCACGTATTGGAGTGTTGTGTTGGGTTTCGTGAATGGTTGGTAGCTGTTATTTCTCAGGTTGAAAGTGACGTCAAGGAAGTTGACGGTTTGCTTGTTGGCTTCAATCATGATCCGTAGTCCCTTCTCTTTGAAAATTTGGCATATGCGCTTCTTGGTATTCTCGCTGCTCCTTGGCGAGGCGCGACACACTGCCAGTCCGTCATCACGGTAAATACCAAGGTTCAGATTGAGGCTGGCAAGCTGGGAGAGGAGGAAACTCCCAACGAGTTCACACGTTTCTGCTCCGTCAAAACTTCCCATAGTGACGTCAAATGTTGCATTGTTCTTTTTTTGCCATGGTGTACTGTTGTGGATGAGAATGGAGTTTTTTGCGTGGATGATGATGTTTCTTTCGTTGCCTGTGATTGAGTCGTAGTCTGAGGCGAAGCCTAGTGCTTGAGTCAGTAGGTCTTGCGTGATGGAAGGGTAAAATTCTTCGATATCAAAGGAGATAAAGTTGTGCTGTTGTTTGTCTTGGATGTTGTTGAACCATTTGATTACTGCTGCTGTATTTCTCCATTGGTTGAGTGGTGTTTTGTCCTTGATTTTTGTGTTGACTCTGTCCAGGATTATTTTGCTGATCCGCAACCCACTCCGGCTTCCTCCCACCTCCAAAAAAACATGCACCTGGGGATAGGTTGATTGGCAACACTAAATCGTCCCCAGTGTGTGAATGTGAGTGTGAATGTTGTCTGTCTATCTGTGTTGGCCCTGCGAGGAGGTGGCGACTTGTTCAGGGTGTACACCGCCTTCCGCCCGATTGCAGAAGAGATAGGCTCCAGCACCCCCCGCGACCCCGAAAGGGTCAAGCGGTTGAAAATGGATGGATGTGTATATATGTGTAGAGATGTATGTATATATGTATATACAGGTGTATATATATATGTATGTATGTATGTATGTATGTATGTATGTATGTATGTATGTATGCATGTGTATGTGTATATATATGTATGTATATATATGTGTATATATATATCTATATATATATGTATATGTATATATATATGTGTATATATATATATATGTATATATATATATATATATATGTGTGTGTGTGTGTGTGTGTGTGTGTGTGTGTGTGTTTATGTATATATATATATATATCTAGGTATTAAAATTGATGTATGTATATAGAAGTGTGTGTGTATGTATGTATGTATGTATATTTTAACTAAAATATGAAGTCAAGGCTTTAACCAAATATCATGTATTCATTGACTTTTATGGGAAACTCTGCTTCACTATACAAATGTTTCGATTGCCGAACCATGATGAAGAACCAATTAAGTTCCTGCATGGAGATTCTACTGTATGTCCTCACAAATATTATCACTTTGAAACATTAAATTCACTGGCGAAAAAGTGAATTTTGTGTCCTTGCCTCGATCGTTTTTACATTGTTGAAATCTAATGTTGGCAAAGCCCAAACGACCAAATCTGTGTGCCGCCAAAATATCCACTGCCTTTAGAAATGTGCGTATACATGAAGCATGAAGTTGTCGTGAGGCAGCGCACATTTCCATGTCAACGTCAGCCTTGATACATCTGTGAAAAAGGCGTACGCCAGGTTTTTGTGCGCACACAAGCTTAGTTCCATGATGCCCATGATCTGCAGGGGTTGGACACACAGGATGCAAAGACAAGAGGCCACGTGCAGAAAAAAGCCTTTTTAAGCGACTTCACACACAAAACCCAAAGTAGAAGAATAAACAGCAAGTAACGGGGAAAGAAGATGAACATACAGCTGACACTTGCAATAGTAACGTCATCGCTGCACTTACTGATTAGTGATTACAAACAGCTGCACGTGCTGTCTCCTCATACACAGTCAAGAAAATGCATTTTAACACACAAACAGGAAAAGACAAAATAAGAGCACAGAACCGGAACTAATGGAAAATGACACATTCCATTCATAATTTCTATTTATGTCACATTGTTTACCGTATTGAAAACTATAACTCTTCTCTATAAAATGTTTTATGTGTTTGGAATGTATTCATGATGTTTACCTTATTTCTTATTCGAGACACTGCTTTGAGTTTTGTACATCCATCCATCCATCCATCCATTTTCTACCGTTTGTTCCTTTCTGGGTCGTGGGGGGTGCTGGAGCCTATCTCAGCTGCATTTGGGCGTACGGCGGTGTACACCCTGGACAAGTGAGTTTTGTACAATTTTATTTAAATGGAACCTTTTAGAGCAGATGACAAACTGAAGTACCATTGGAATAAGTAGGATTTTATGCATTTTTTTTACTCAAACAGAAACTCAATACCCGTAGTCATTTTTCCACACATTGCACACATACTGTAGTTATACAACCATGTATAAATAATGAGATGCCTGATTTATGTCCTCCTCTGTGTGAGATGAAAAATAGCCCCCTCATAGTAACGTCGGGTCCACTATTCAGTGTGGATGGATTTTGACGATCGTGACGTTTTGCTGAGCAGCTTTTCCTTTGTGAGAGATCCCTCAGTTCCAAGTCATTGAGTGAAATTATAATTTAAACATCCACAAGAGCCAGAAAGCAATCCAACATGAATGATGCTTTCTAATTACGCCATCGGGAGACGCATTATGCGTCCTCCAGCAGATGAATATTTCAGCTTGTGAATGTGCGAGCCAGTCAGAAAGAAAATCAATTTCAAAATATGCAAGCGACTCATACAATATAGTAGTGTTGGTCTTTTAAGAAGCTGACATGTTTACATAACGAACATGTGCACATTGTGCTCCTTTTTTTTAATAACCTGGAAAAACAGATATTCAACTGGCGGCCCTGGGGCCCACCGAGTTCAGTTCAAAACTTGGGAGACAAACATTTTTGCAGCAAATTCCTAAAAACACTAGAGAGCTCCTGTTGTAAAGAGGAACTTGGACCACAGATCCTTGCATTAATATTTTAATCTTGCTAGCAGACATAAAACACATGGGTCAAAGCTTGTGACATACACACATAACTAAGGCGGTCCTCAAGGCACCCCTTTAAGTCCTCTCCTTTTTGGCATTTTTTTTTCGTAATGGGATTTGTGTAACTAAGGTGTAGCTGTATATTGTTTATTTCAGATGCAGTTAGTAATCATTTGTTCAACTTCTTTAGTTATACTAGTGGTATTCCTCAGGGTACCATCTCTCTTTTTCATCATTTGGGCTATTCAACTGGTGGTTCGTCAGGTCAGCTAAAAACTCACATACTTTTTCAGCAGATTCTTAAAAACACGAGTGCTGTCATAGAGATGATCTTCTACTAGCTTCTTTGCAGAAGGTATTTAACAGCAGCAGAGCGATCCTGTAGCTCTGACATAATCAATAGACTAAAATGAAATGTCTACTGTAGAGGACACTGGTTTGTCTGGAATATACAAAATAAGACTAATAGTGAATGGTCCTTAGATTTATGAAAATGTGGCCCCCAAAACAAAGTAGTTGAATATAATATAGTTTATTTACAACTTTTTGTGTCCTTTCAGGTAAATTTTTGCCCTGTTTTAGCCATAATTTTGGTTATTTTGTTCCAAATGGATGTTTAATTTGCCGATATTATCGGTCGATAAATGCGTTAAAATGTAATATCGGAAATTATCGGAATCGGTTGTTTTATTATCAGTATCGTTTTTTATTTTTATTTTTTTATTAAATCAACATAAAAAACACAAGATACACTGACAATTAGTGCACCAAACCAAAATACCTCCCTCCCCCATTTACACTCATTCACACAAAAGGGTTGTTTCTTTCTGTTATTAATATTCTGGTTCCTACATTATATATCAATTTATATCAATACAGTCTGCAAGGGATACAGTCCGTAAGCACAAATGATTGTGTGTGCTGCTGGTCCACTAATAGTACTAACCTTTAACAGTTAATTTGACTAATTTTCATTAATTACTAGTTTCTATGTAACTGTTTTTATATTGTTTTACTTTCTTTTTTATTCAAGAAAATGTTTTTAATTTATTCATCTTATTTTATTTTATGATTTTTTTTTAAAAAGTACCTTATCTTCACTATATCTGGTTGTACAAATTAGGCATAATAATATGTGAAAATTCCACGACTGTATATATCGGTTGATATCGGTATCGGTTGATATCGGTATCGGTAATTAAAGAGTTGGACAATATCGGAATATCGGATATCGGCAAAAAGCCATTATCGGACATCTCTAATTTTTATACGTCTATCTAAAATTATTTCTTATATCAACAATACTATGGGAAATAATTTTAGTGCAGTTATGTGCCACCAGGACGAAAAAAATCCTCAAGAGTTGAGAGTGTATAAACATGTTTTGCTCAAATCTCGTAGAGGGGCTGTTTGCAACTTACTCAGTTACATTTTTTTTAAAGCAAAAATATAACAAGAACACCACCGGCTAGCTTGTGTTACCATTAGTGGTTTAACAGGACACATTATGTCTGTTTTCACAATCACTAAGTTTATGTAAATAAATGTTTTACCGCCCGAATAAAACAATCTGTGTTTGTGACGGTCACTCACCCGGTCTCGTCAACACGTGCGTGCAGGTAACGCATGCACACGAACAAAAGCAGTCCAAGAGGAGCAACTAACAATTTGCAGTCATGTTGTTGTTATGATAGAATGTACAAAACCCAAAACCAGTGAAGTTGTCACGTTGTGTAAAGCGTAAATAAAAACAGAATACAATGATTTGCAAATCCTTTTCAACTTATATTCAATTGAATAGACTGCAAAGACAAGATATTTAATGTTCGAACTGAGAAAGTTAATTTTGTTTTGTAAATAATCATTAACTTAGAATTTAATGGCAGCAACACATTGCAAAATAGTTGGCACAGGGGCATTTTTACCACTGTGTTACATGGCCTTTCCTTTTAACAACACTCAGTAAACGTTTGGGAACTGAGGAGACCAATTTTTGGAAGCTTTTCAGGTGGAATTCTTTCCCATTCTTGCTTGATGTACAGCTTAAGTTGTTCAACAGTCCCGGGGTCTCCGTTGTGGTATTTTAGGCTTCATAATGCGCCACACATTTTCAATGGGAGACAGGTCTAAACTACAAGCAAACCAGTCTAGTACCCGCACTCTTTTACTACGAAGCCACGCTGTTGTAACACGTGGCTTGTAGCACATTGTCTTGCTGAATTAAGCAGGGGCGTCCATGATAATGTTGCTTGGATGGCAACATAAGTTGCTCCAAAACCTGTATGTACCTTTCAGCATTAATAGTGCCTTCACAGATGTGTAAGTTACCCATGCCTTGGGCACTAATACGCCCCCATACCATCACAGATGCTGGCTTTTGAACTTTGTGCCTATAACAATCCAGATGGTACTTTTCCTCTTTGGTCCGGAGGACACGACGTCCACAGTTTCCAAAAACAATTTGAAATGTAGACTCGTCAGACCACAGATGACTTTTCCACTTTGCATCAGTCCATCTTAGATGAGCTCAGGCCCAGCAAAGCCGACGGCGTTTCTGGGTGTTGTTGATAAACGGTTTTCGCCTTGCATAGGAGAGTTTTAACTTGCACTTACAGATGTAGCGACCAACTGTAGTTACTGACAGTGGGTTTCTGAAGTGTTCCTGAGCCCATGTAGTGATATCCTTTACACACTGATGTCGCTTGTTGATGCAGTACAGCCTGAGGGATCGAAGGTCACGGGCTTAACTGCTTACGTGCAGTGATTTCTCCAGATTCTCTGAACCCTTTGATGATATTACGAACCGTAGATGGTGAAATCCCTAAATTCCTTGCAATAGCTGGTTGAGAAAGGTTTTTCTTAAACTGTTCAACAATTTGCTCACGCATTTGTTGACAAAGTGGTGACCCTCGCCCCATCCTTGTTTGTGAATGACTGAGCATTTCATGGAATCTACTTTTATACCCAATCATGGCACCCACCTGTTCCCAATTTGCCTGTTCACCTGTGGGATGTTCCAAATAAGTGTTTGATGAGCATTCCTCAACTTTATCAGTATTTATTGCCACCTTTCCCAACTTCTTTGTCACGTGTTGCTGGCATCAAATTCTAAAGTTAATGATTATTTGCAAAAAAAAAAAAGTTTATCAGTTTGAACATAAAATATGTTGTCTTTGTAGCATATTCAACTGAATATGGGTTGAAAATGATTTGCAAATCATTGTATTCCGTTTATATTTACATCTAACACAATTTCCCAACTCATACGGAAACGGGGTTTGTACATTCAATAACAGCTAACACTAGCTATCCAAATCGCTATAATTAGCAAACAACAGCCAAAGCTAATGCGCGTGCATGTTTTACATACGTACGTAGTACATCATTACGTCCGAGAAGGCCGAAGAGGGCGGGATATAACGCTTAAAATACATTGGAAAGTTAGCATCCTCTAAACATCTGTGTAAATGTTGCAAACAACCTCGTTAATCAACTTCAGTCCTAAATGAAAACAGCAAACGCATTCAGTAAATATTAAAAAGCTACCACAAAGTCCTGTGAGAAACACTTGACCAAAATTCTCCCACCTATTTCCAAAGAGTAAATACGATAAATTGAAAATGAAAATGAAATCCTGAAATTAGAAAATGCATGATTATATTGTGTAATGTACAGTATTTAAAAAATGTAGCTATGATAGTCAGTGGGCACTTTTTTTGCCTCTGCAATACTAAACTGCAATTAGGTGTGGAATCTGACGCAGCAAAAAATTCACCAAAGCATTGAAAATAAATGTATTATTCATCTTATATACAAATCCCAAAACCAGTGAAGTTGGCACGTTGTGTAAATCGTAAATAAAAACAGAATACAATGATTTGCAAATCCTTTTCAACCTATATTCAATTGAATAGACTGCAAAGACAAGATACTTAACGTTCGAACTGTAAAACGTTGTTATTTTTTGCAAATATTAGCTCATTTGGAATTTGATACTTGCAACATGTTTAAAAAAGCTGGCACAAGTGGCAAAAAAGACTGAGAAAGTTGAGGAATGCTCATCAAACACCTATTTGGAACATCCCACAGGTGAACAAGCTAATTGGGAACAGGTGAGTGCCATGATTGGGTATAAAAGAAGATTCCATGAAATGCTCAGTCATTCACAAACAAGGATGGGGCGAGGGTCACCACTTTGTGAACACATGCGTGAGCAAATTGTCCAACAATTTAAGAACAACATTTCTCAACGAGCTATTGCAAGGAATTTAGGGAGTTCGCCATCTACGGTCTGTAATATCATCAAAAGGTTCAGAGAATCTGGAGAAATAACTGCACATAAGCGGCAAGGCTGAAAACCAACATTGAATGCCCGGAACCTTGGATCCCAGTCTAATCAATTGAATATAAGTTAAAAAGCATTTACAAATCATTGTATTATGTTTTTATTTACGAATTACACAACGTGCCGACTTCACTGGTTTTGGGTTTTGTGCAATATATTTAGTGCCTCAGCCCTTTTACATGTACTATGTGGATGATTACTCATGTATGCATTTTTTTCATAGTACAACAAATCTGCCATAGTTTAAATGGGCATTCAAAGGGTTGAAAAGAAACATGATATGTCAGCTAATTTTATTCGGGACTGATGTTGGTTTAGAGATTTGAGCCAAAAAATAAATAAATAAACCCACATTTTTTTAATATACCATTTTAATTCAGAGGACTTAAGTGCTATTAAATTGTGTATACCCCAGAGGTAAAATCAGCAAATCATTTAAGGTAAATATGTTAAAAATGAGCATGCATTGTCTTCAGTCTTCAGGATGTATTTCCAGGCTACAAAAGTAGAAATCATCAAGCCCTATAAGCCATTTTAGTGTCCGCTAACTCTCCTTGACGTTCTGTATGACTTATTTGTGCTTTCATTTGGAGGCTGACATTTCCACTTTAAATGTGTCACAGTTCACCCTGCTGTACACCGCTGGCTTTCACCACCTCTTCGCTTCCCCTTAAAGGTCACAACGCCATCGTAATCGCGAGTCCATCCCTCATCATACCCACTGATACGGGTGTAAGTCTGCAGACTGGCAATTATTTACATGTGATCAGTGATATCTGTCATACTACTGCAAGTACAAAGACCGTTACTTCTTGACTTGCTTACTGGCATGCAACGCTCACTATAGGAGCACTCACATGCCTCTCAATCTAATTGTTTTTCTCGTACAAAAAGGTTTTCATTAAAGAAAAAAATAAAAATGCTGACTAAGGCATACTGGTACACATTGTCATTAGGCTAAAAGCATTGCAGTAATCAACAGAAGTACACCGCAAGATCTATGCTTCTGAGTATTAGAGAAGAAAAATAGCATAATCTGAATTTAATCATGTTAGGAGAAATAGGGTTAATACTCTCATCAAGCAGAAGTCGAAGGCAATATTTCGTTATACAATCCCTCGCCAGTCGCCACATCCTGCTCCATTTACAGGTGAAACTCCAAAAAATGTGAATGGATATCGTGCAAGGGTTAGTTTATTCCAGCAATTTGATTTACAAACTAACATATGACATAGAGGCTCACGACATGTACCGTATTTTTCGGACTATAAGTCGCAGTTTTTTTCATAGTTTGGCCGGGCTCCAGTGCAACTTATATATGTTTTTTCCTTCTTTATTATGCATTTTCGGCAGGTGCGACTTATACTCCGGTGCGACTTATACTCCGAAAAATACGGTAACTCAAGATATTTCTAGTCTTCTTTCGATATAATTTTGATGATTAAGGCTTACAGTTCATGAAAACCTCGAATTGAAAATCTCAGAAAATGTTTCAAAAACTGTATGCCGTGACCATCAAGATGATCACTTTGCATGGAATGAGTTTATGACATATATTATTTTCACATTTGAGGTTGAATTGCTGACATGAATGGACTTTGTCATGATACTCACATCTTTTTACTCTCACCTGTATTGCGGCTTAACCACATC
The DNA here is from genome assembly GCF_033978685.3 of Nerophis lumbriciformis. Lineage (NCBI taxonomy): Eukaryota > Metazoa > Chordata > Actinopteri > Syngnathiformes > Syngnathidae > Nerophis > Nerophis lumbriciformis. The sequence goes on along the minus strand of NC_084551.2, from coordinate 29,382,649 downwards.
GCATTTGTATTTTCTAAAAGCGTATGCTATATTGTTGTTGGCCCAAATTAAGCATTTTCAAGCCTAAAATGGCTAAATATAGTAAAAATATCAATACTACAGCCAGTAGAGGAGACCAAACAGTATTGTGGCCACTGAATGGCTCAGCCTCAAGCAGCATTACTGTATTAGATTAAAAGAGTGTAAATATGACTATAATTTCATGCCTAGATTGCTCTTATAATGTTGAAAAACATATTTAGAAGGTCGGAAACAGTTTTTTATGCTCTAGATCAGTAGATCAAAAACTTTTTCCACCAAGTACCACCTCAGAAAACACTTGTCTCTCCAAGTACCGACTTTATGACCAACATTATAACATGGTAGCGTAGTATGCCTAAGTAATCATTAAAACAAGTCAAAGGTTTTATTTAACACGTATATTCATTATTTTTGGCCAGTGTAACATTACACCGAGTTTGAACAGTAACACTGTGTTTGACTATTTAAGTGATTATTTGGGGGACCACAATATGGTGCCTGTACCAACGTTTGAGAATCACTGTTCTAGATATGAAAACATTGGATTTCTAATGAATTATTCCTATACTAAGCAGAAATTAATTTATCGCGGCCATTACCGGAACCAAAGAACCGCGATAAAAGAGGGACTTACAATAGGTATTACCTATTTTCTGTTTATTTTTTAAATGTAAACATACTCTTGTAAAAGCACACATGTTTGACTCATCTCATATTAATAGTTCTATATACCAATGCAGTACTATATGTAACATTTTACCATAACTTCTTACTTTTCCCTCGTAATATTACAACTTTATTCATGTGCGACTAAACCATTTTTACTATTTAACTTATTCTGGTAAAATAGCTTTTTTCAAATTGTAACTTAACAATTTAGTGTTGTCCCGACGCACTTAATATTTTTTTCTTAAAACAAATAATTATGTATTCAGACCCTAATGAGGATAACTGATACAGAAAATGCATGGACAGACACTTACTAAAAATATTCCATGTTTATTCTTATGGCATCACCAAAATATCTCGTAATATTACGACTTTATTTTTGTTAAATTACTTATTCTAGTCATAATTTTTTAAATTTCAGTTCAACGTAGATACTACACATATATGTAATATTATATTTTTTAATATTTACCTGTATTTTTAAAATTCCTGTACAAAAACGTAATTCATTTCTAGTCAAAGGGCTTTTTTAATCCTCATTTTCCTTTTTTTAATTTTACCTTTTCAGAGTGGCCTTCATTCCACCATATATGTATGAATATATGTATGTATATATATATATATATATATATATATATATATATATATATATATATATATATATATATACTTTTTTTAAAGACAACAATTTTAATATCAAGTGAATGAGTAAAGAGGTGGAATGTATATATATATATATATATATATATATATATATATATATACATACATACATCTGCGGTCCCTTCCAAGGTTTCTCATTGTCATCCCATTGGGTTGAGTTTTTTCTTGCCCTGATGTGGGCTCTGAGCCGAGGATGTGGCTTGTGCAGCCCTTTGAGACATTGTACCCTAAGACTGCTTATGCATGTAATATTACAATTTTTCCTGGACAAAACAACTTTATGCCAATATTTTCTTCATAAAATTACAAGTTAAATTTGATATTGAAAAGTATGAAAAAAAAAATCATATGTTACATATTAATTCTGATTGAATTGCACTCTATTCTGACTTCTTTATTCTTTTTTTCCTTTATTTTTCATTTGAGCTTGACTATAATAATGAAATGAAGCAATTCCTGAGAGCTGAATTGAAATGCTTATGCAATAGGCTCCAGCGCCCCCCGCGACCCCAAAGGGAATAAGCGGTAGAAAATGGATGGATGTATGTAGAATGAGTGTAAGAATAGTTTGAATCTTGAACTGGTTTGAATGTGGAGGAGCTGATGCTAAACTGAAATTCTAGTGAAATGTAGAAATGGTTTAAAGGTTGTTATAGTTTAAAGGTTAAAATGGTTTTAGAGGTTTCGAGCAGAAGCTGTACTGAAATGGAGTATGAATGTTGAAATGCTAAAAGTTGGTTTAGTTAGAAGAGTTAGCATAGGTTACAAAAAACTCAAACTCAAGTAACAGAATCTATAAATGGTTTCCATTTAACATGGCGCCAAGTAATGAAATCCTTGATTATTAGGTCAAAATGTACACAATTAGCCTAAATGCTAGCATGCTAACATACTTTTAAGATGGCGGCAAGTACGGTAACAAAATCCATATTCATTAGGTTTAATAAAACGAAACAAGCTAAAATGCTTGTATAAAAGGTAAGGATGCTAACATTAGCACGGTAACATCTATAATTATAATAATAATACTGAGCATGGTGAAAATACACGTATATCAAGCATATACTGTAAACACAACAGCCTGACAGCACATTGTAGCCTAACAAATTACATTAAGAAAACAATACATTATTTACAGGTGTTATATAGATGAATACTGCCATTTAAAATGTTTTATGGTATAAATATCCAGTGATCAAGAAATACAAATATTCCTCACCAGGTGTAACCTCACCATTGGTCATTCCTCCTTTAAAGCTTCCTGCTTGAATGTTTGAGTGGTGCAGAGAAAAGAGCAGTCCGACAACAGGAAGTAAAAACAAGTTGACAGCCATGGTAGATTACTTGGAAGCGTCCGTCGTCTCTACTCGTCTTTTATGGCTTCTCTCAGAAAGCCGCACACACCGGCACATAAATCGAGATGAATATTAATGTGCCCTTCATCTGTCATTACGTCTCCATTTACCGTCACCAGAAGGGACTTCCAGCAAATTGAATGCAATTTCCCCTGAAACACATTAGCACATTCATGTTACTGGATACTCATTAAGCCGCAAATAAAACCTAAGACGACAATCCTAGAAACACTTAAACCATCAACACATGCTTGGATGAGTTCAGCGTGGAGGAGCCCATCAGAGCAGAACTAAAAAAAAAAAGAAGAAGCTACTTTTGATCGAATGGACCCAAAAAGTCTTGTATGGAAAGTCCTCTCAGTTGCAAAGGCCGGGTGTCCCAATACTTTTGTCCACATGTCCGCTATTTACAAGTGAATACGAGCCGATTAAAAAGGTGATAGCCATGGTGTTAAATGTGGTGCAACACATTCCCCAACATCAAGAGTGTTTAGGCACGACGCCGCGAGTCTGCCGCTGTTCTCCACACATGGCCTTGAAGTCCACAAAAACGTCTAAAGCTGACACTGAACATTGTCGTCCTCCAAGGTAACTTCAACTTCACAGCGCCCAAGTGAAGTGCAATAAAAAAAAAAAAAACAATAAATCACTGCAACAATGTTAGCATACCGTCTAGTTGACAAATGAAAGGATTATCTCACAAGCGAAAAAGTCATGATAAATTCTTAGTCTCATAGTGTTTGTTTCTTCCTAGCAACAAGTGAATATTTTTCGAATATAATGAATAGCCTCAACTCCGTTTTATGTGGCGCTGCGTTAGCAGTGTGACGTAGAATGCGCCAGTGAAGTGTAACAATGTACAGATAGGTGACAAATGAAAGGAACACAAGCGTAAAAGTCAGTTTTGTAACGGCGGCCACATTAAGACCTAATGTTTACAACCAGCAGATGGCGCTGTGGTGGAAAAAAAAATCTGAACTTTTCTGACATTGATTCAATTGAGAATGTGTTGTTCAGCTTGTCTGTTTATCTTTTAGTTCTGTTTTTGTGTTGTGTAATATTGTACCACAGATTCTGTCTAGCAACAAGTGACTGCGGGAAAATACAGCGTCATTTCCGAACGTTAAGCTGCTTCTTTTTTCCCAATGCTGCAGCTAATTTATGTATTTTTCACGAGCTTCACACGTCGCCAATAAATTGACGGCGCTGTCATTAAATCACAAATAAAATCAAACGCACTCATACAAATCATTTAGTCAGACGTTTAGTGCGTTATGGACTCACCATCATCCTGGAGAAGACACAATGAAATGCACAAGACGTAGTCCCAAAACGAAGACGAATGACCCGGCCATCGAAACAGGAAACAGCCACCGCACGGAACATAATCCCTCCGCCACTAAATGATGCTCGCCGGAGAGCGGAAGAGAAGGATGAAGATCGCGCTCAGTAACTTTTTCTGGTATGCTACTCACTTTATGCTGTGTTAGTTTGTTAAATTTGTCAATGAAAACAAAATATATATGTTGACGTGTACACCTGCGGCTGATAGACTTGTGCAAACAATATAAATTTACAAAATAAAACGTGTTCAAAAATTACGAGGGTGTGGCCTATATTTAGGCGCGCATTTTGCCTGGAAACTACGGCACGTGCTTGCAAGCTGAAGGTTGTTTATTTTTTAATGAATCACTTTGACGTCATGTTGTGTGCGTGTAGTGTGTAGCACATTTTGATAATAGTAGTAGGACTGTTCCACCACCTCACAGCTTTTGATCCTTTTTAGTAGGGATTTTAATGTAGCATCAGCAGATATTCCAGTGCGGAGGTAGACGTTATTTTTTTAACGGTAATTACTTAAGCATTGGGGAAGCAATAACATAATAACATAGCTTTTAAACCGTTGAAAGGGGTTTGTGCGAGTGACATTTGCATGGTTGTTTTTATGACTTAAAGCTAGTTTAAAGCTAACATACTAACTTCTGGTATTACCATAGAAACTAGTGGTATTACACACTTTAACTTTTAAAATATAGTTTATGTAAGCATTATTTTGAGTTTGTAACATATACTGTCAATATTTTTTTAAACAATATTCCTGTTGACTCTTATAAGGTCAAGTATACATTCACGTTTCTTTCCTTCAATTTGTCACTCATCTATGTTACGTACATTTATATTCATAATTTTAGGCTCTACAGGCACACTTTGGCATTTTGTACATCTCCCAAAGACAACCATTGAACAGTCTCCGTACTGTCTAGAGCTACAAGAAAGGGTGGAATAAACGCCAACATGTACGCTCACACTCCTGTGGTGGAGAATTGTGTGACTTCCGTCTGAAGGTCCTCCTGGATCCCTAGTTGGTCCACGCCTAGTCATGCGGGTGGTTTGTCCGTTGCAGCGGGGGCACAAACGGACATTGGCTCCCTGGTGCTGTTGCGGCCCCTGGAGAAGCTGTTATGCTCCATGCGGGTGCGATAGGGCAAGCAGAAGTCCCTGAAGCACCTCTTGAAGTTCTCATCCAGAAAGGCGTACAGGACCGGGTTGAGGCTGCTGTTGGTGTAGCCCAGAGCGATGCACAGATGCCAGCTTGCCATCACCAGGAGGTTGTTGTGGTCAATTTTCACCATGGTCCTGACAATGATGAAGATATGTATGGGAGTCCAGCAAACGATGAAGGCCGCCACGACCACCAGGACCATCCGAGTGATTCGTCTCAGGTTCCTGTCCTTCTCTTTGGACCCGGAGAGGAGACGGACACTCTTGAGGCGCAGGATCATCAGACCGTAGCAGATGGTGATGACCAAGACGGGCACCAGAAAGGCGAAGATGAACACGCAGATTTTGGTCATGGTGTCCCAGTACCACTCTGGTTTGGGAAAAATGATTCTGCAATCCACATTGCCTGGGGAGAAAAACCACGGCAATTGAATGAGGCTCATGTGGTGAGGATCATTTCACTTTAATAACGCTGCTCCGTGTTGTCTGCTGCAGACTCATTACTTTCTCAACTCAACAGAATTATCTCACAACAAAACTGAAAAAAAAAAAAGTTATGTTAATTGTCTTCTGACTATTAGATACTTAGTCATATCATGTCAGTTTATTCTATTATAGTTGTACTTGTTTACCTTTAGTGTGTTCATTACACTACTCTTAATCAGTCTTTCCCAACATCCCAACAAAGATGTTGAAGTGCGCATTGTAAATGACGCTATTTATAGGTTAATTATATACCTTCTGTTATCTAGTGGAAGAACATTTGTTTACAGAAGCACTTGCATCTCAAAATACCACATTAAAATAACGAATAATGGGTCTACATTAATGTGGATAAATGTGTGTTCATGTTAAAGGTGGTGGATAAACACGTTAATGCATATACTGTATATATTTCCTTTTGCTCATGCAAAATGAAAAATGATGATTAAAGAATGAAAATGAGTGCTATTTAATTGTGATTAATCAGTAGGGATGGGATTCTTACAGAAACTCACAATTCGATTCCGATCCCTGGGGTAACAATTCGTTTAAGAATCAATTTTTGATTCAACACGAATCTCACAATATATTATTTAGTACACAAATCATAATGAGGTTACAAAAGCTCCTCTTGGCTGCTGACGTGTGATGTACACGCGCAGCGAGTAAGTGTGAAAACGGCCTAAAAACTTTTTTTTTAATTGATCCTTGAAAATAATAAATCAAACAAACAAAATAAATAACAATCGCAATTCGGACGTGAATTTATTTTTCTGAGTACCCTTAGTGATCAATACATATATTTTGGAGCAATGAAGTTAAACGGGATGATTTCTCGTGACACACTAATGCCCCACAGCACAGTGGTTGGGATTCAAAGCTGTAAATCAGTGTTTCTTAACCACAAGCTTATAGTTTGGCCGCGAGCACCCCCTAAAGGGCTGCCAAAACATATTTGTTACCGTATACTAACACTCCAGCAGGCCTCAGTTGTAATACAACTTCCCGCCACATATCTGTAATGACTTTGATTGATTGATTGATTGATTGAGACTTTTATTAGTAGGTTGCACAGTGAAGTACATATTCCGTACAATTGACCACTAAATGGTAACACCCGAATAAGTTTTTCAACTTGTTTAAGTCGGGGTCCACTTACCGGTAAATTGATTGATGATACAGATATATACAATCAGATATATACTATCATCATAATACAGTCATCACACAAGATAATCACATTGAATTATTTACATTATTTACAATCCGGGGTGAGAGAGAGAGAGAGAGAGAGAGAGAGAGAGAGATCTCGATATCGATCAGAAGGCATAAGAAAAAGTATCTGCATTTGATTGTTTACATTTGATTATTAACAATCCGGGGAGGGTGTTAGTTTAAGGTTGTAGCTGCCTGGAGGTGAACTTTTATTGCGATTTTGAAGGAGGATAGAGATGCACTTTCTTTTATACCTGTTGGGAGCGCATTCCACATTGATGTGGCATAGAAAGAGAATGAGTTAAGACCTTTGTTAGTTCGCAATCTGGGTTTAACATGGTTAGTGGAGCTCCCCCTGGTGTTGTGGTTATGGCGGTTAAGGAAGTAGTTTGACGTACTTCGGTATCAGGGAGGTGTAGCGGATTTTATAGACTAGGCTCAGCGCAAGTTGTTTTACTCTGTCCTCCACCCTGACAATCCCAAACAACCAGAAGAAGTCTGGAGCTAAAGTCATTGAGAAGTTTCTTCAGAGCAAACATTATGACTAAAGTGGTGAAGCAGCATTATCATTTGCACATACATTTTTTTGACAGTTTAGTTAAGAAACATATGGATTATTAATGTAGTTATTTATAAGTCCCTTCTTATGCAGCATATTTGGTTAGTATTTATTTTACTAATCAGCCTGACCTAAGCCTAAGGTTTACTGTATGTATTATTTAACAAGGTTGTAAACTGTACATGGGTTATGTCATGTCTGTGTGATCATGTTTTGTTTTAGTCATGTTCGGTTTTGTTTTTGGACTCTTTGTGCACTTTTGTTTGTTTTGTCACCATAGCAACCCATTAGTTTTCACCTGTCATGTCATGCACTTGTTTCACGTTTGGACTCACACACCTGTCACCAATCATGTCACTGTTATTTAAGCCTGTCTTTTTCTGTTGGTCGCCCTGGCGACATTTTCTGCTGTTACCCTTGTCACTCATGCGTTGATTACATGCCATTGTTCCATGATCATTTTCATGCTTGTTCCAAGTAAGTTTTTATTTATTCATGTCACGTTTAGCAGTTCTTTTGTGTCATGTCCTTAGTCTACGTTAAGTGTAAGTTTTTGTTTCATAGTCAAGTTTGTACCTCCGCCTTGTGCGCACCTTTAGTTTGTTCTTTTTGTTATAGTACAAATAAATATGTCCTTACCTTCATGCCATGTCCGCTCCAACTTTTATTGCATCTCGGGAAAACAAACCCGCCATAGTCCATGTCATGACAGGCTAGATATAATTATTTGATTATTTTAAAATGTATTGGTTTAATCAAATACTTTTAAGAGAAAAAAGCTTTGATTTATAATATTTTGCTTTGATTAATCGTTTAGTGAGTGTGACCAAAAAAAATTGGTAAAATCTGGTCCACATAAGAGTGTGTGGAACTTAAGGATGGGAATCAAAAACCAGTTCTTGTTCAGAACCGGTTCACAGTGTATCAATTTCTTGGAATCACTTGCCATTTCTTCTCGCAGTTCTCTCAAAGGAGCCATATGTAGTAATGTGGCCAGAAATGGTACTGCAATCACGGTCAAAATTCTGTAGTCCCCTCTCACTCTCCATGACTGAGGTTGCCAGATACGCAGCCGAATCCGAATCCTACTCCAAGGAACTTCAAATGGCAATCAACGAGTCCTATGCTGTAGGTTTCTCTTGTTTATGCTTTTTGCAAGATGGTTTACTCAGTAATTATGCCACATTTTACAAATGTTGATTAGCCAAATGTATGTGTAAAGTTACGCAGCAATATTTTCGTCGGGAGTCCAGACAGATTGCTGGCATTACCCTGCTAAAATGTCCAGTTTGACCCCACGGACCACCATCGAAATAATTATATATAATAATTAGTTGGCGATTAATTTAGTCATCGATTCGTTGGATCTATGCTATGCGCATGCGCAGAGACAATTTTTTATTTTTTTTATAAACCTTTATTTATAAACTGCAACATGTACACACAGCTGAGAAACAATAATCAAAATAAGTATGGTGCCAGTATGCTGTTTTTTCCCAATAAAATACTGGAAAGGATATAAATGTAGTTTGTCTCTTTTATCCGATTATTAATCGAAGTAATAATCGACAGATTAATCGATTATCAAATTAATCGTTAGTTGCAGCCCTAATAATAATATATTATATATCGCATGGGCCTACTTTGATGGCAAGCCAAGGCCAACACTATAATTACCGCTACATTTCATTCAGCGTAACTCCGTGTTGCATCCAACACTGCATTCTCTTCCATTTATGCACATTATCATATATCAGTGCAGAGTGCAATTCTATGAGCCAACCCACGTTACGCAAAAACCACGTTACGCATAAATCATATAGCCTACTACCATGTCAATACACAAAGTAGAAAATCATTACATGTAATGCATTATATTGTGCCAAGCAAATACCACCTCATGTGTTTGATGCACATACAATACCAGAAACCGCAATTAGCCGTGCTAATGTTGGAACCCATTTCCTCAGCGACTCAGCATATTGAGAACAAAATAGGTTCTGACACGACCCATATCCACATTGGTTTTATTTGTTGAAAATATATTTTGCCCTGTCAGTTGGATGACACATCAAAATACAGGCTAACAGGCATATATTTCCCCTGTTAGCCTGTATGTCGATGTGTCATTGACCGGGCTGGCATACTAAGCATTCGTTGCACGAACACACTAGCTTTGTTAGACAAGATCATAGACTGTATTCGACAATATAGTTTACATATGAAATGTCAATTTCCATTTTTTACAAGTAATAAGAAAACGTAAATGCCTTACTTACCTATCAAGGAGGAAACTAACAAATTTGGCGTCAGATGAAAAAATCTTCTCCGCCTTCAATAGTCCCCATCTTTCAAAGACATTCCCGATACAAATCCTTGTTTTGTTCCTGGCTGTGTCCTGAATAAGTTGAGAATCGTAACGACGCCTTTTAGATTTACTAAGGTATGACATGTTTAGTAACTTTACCAGTGGCAGTAGCGAGAGGAAGGATGTGACACATTCACAGACTTTCTCATTGGTCAAACGGTGGAGGGCGGGGCATCAAAATTAAAACAATAACAAGATTTCTGGGCTGTAAATCTAATTTGAAAATGAGCATATCCCGGCTAAACTACTGTTATCAGTTATAAAGATATTCGAAAAGAACATGATTTATTAATGCCTTTTGACATATCAGGGCCATTTAATGATGACTTGACATTAAATTATTACATATGGCACCTTTAACAATTCTTTAACATTACACTTTGCGAAATGACTTCAGCAACAAGGCGTGTTCCCGGGTGGAAAAAGCGCAACAAAGTTTGCCAACATTTTACTAAAAAAGACAGCAACAGCGCTATTTTTAATAATTCCAAGGTTGTTATTTGATTAAGAGGAGGACAAAAGAGCAATACACTGAAACATTTGAACATACAACATGCAATGAATTTTGCATGTTGTTGATCTCATCCCAGGCAGCAGCAGTCATCTGACGTAAATACAGCATGTAATAATACCACCTATAATGTTAGCACTATTACCTGTTAAACTGAGATAAATGCTTTCTCATTTAGATGAGCATGAGGAGACATATTCTGACTGGTTTAGAGGCGGGCAGTAATAGCTCCAGTTCACGTCTGCCGCGGTGAAAGCGTTCCACCAGGAACAACGAATGTCACCGAGCTGTGACTATGTTTGTGGCCAAAATCTTACAATTATTTACCACCTAGATGCTCCATCGGTAGGTGAATGTTCAATTGTAGTACGTGAATGTTCAATTGTAGTACGAAAAAAGTTGCATCTTTTCCTCCAACCACATTTTCCCTCAGTCATCATATCTTACAGGTGGAACTCATGAAATTAGAATATCGTGTAAAAGTCAATTTATGTCAGTAATTCAACTTCAAATATGAAACTAATATGTGATGTTACCTCATTACATGCAAAGTGACATATGTCAAGCCTCTATTTAATACAACTTTGATGACCATTTTCTGAGATTTTCAATTTAAGGTTTTCATAAGCTGTAAGCAGTACAAGTAAATTACTATCAATTCATTTCAAAGAGAGACATTGATTTGAGATACAAGTTAAGAGCTTCGTCACAGAACCAATTAAGCTCGCAAGTTAAGGTACTATAGCATTATGGAAATACGCAGATTGATAATGCACTTTATACAACTGTGCGGCTATCCAAATAATATACCCACCGTAAATAAAAAGAACAGCTGTGAAAAAAATAAACTATAAACTAAAATAAACTACAGCAAGAGCATTAAATATTGTCTGAATAGCCTGATTGGAACCAAATTTAGCCTTTAAACCACTTCATGGTACATGTATATAATACACACCCATATCATTTTTTTCCACACGACTGTACATTTAAACTAATGATATTATTATCTCGCACCACCACACACAGAAAGGTAAAAGTGTCTCAAAAAATACACCTATACTGTGTTGCCTGTGGTGTTATTTTTCTGACAATTACGCGACCCCGAAAGGGACAAGCGGTAGAAAATGGATGGATGGATACACGACATGAGGGTGCTGTCATTAAGGCACAAAATACAATTATTTTAAAATTTCACATGTAGCTCAATGCCCTCTACAGATCACCCACTTTAACATTAGGGTGATTTGCTCAATCACAACAAGCACATGTATGTAAAATTTGGGCATAATTAGTTAAAAAACATGGCCGGCGTCAAGCAAAACAACTTCACAAGGGCACCGGTGAAATTTATAAACTAATTATTTAATTTGTCAAATGATTATAAAACTTTGAGTATATCTGTCAGGAAGTGAGGTTTGCACATGTACTATCTCACCACCTCACTACCTGCCATCTATTACATTAGCACAACCCATAGGGGGCGTCACAAATCTTATTTACAGTCATGTGAAAAAATCATGGGATACGATGTAATATCCCACTCACCTTTGTCTGTCACCTTGGCAACAGCCATGACCATCACAGGGACAGCTACGACGGAGGACAGCATCCAGATGCAAATGTTGATGATCTTGGCCTTGGCCGGCGTGCGGAAGTCAAGGGCCCTCACGGGGTGACACACGGCCACGTAGCGGTCCACGCTCATCATGGTGAGCGTGAAGATGCTGGTGAACATGTTGTAGTAGTCGATGGCGATGACCACTTTGCACAGCAGCTGTCCGAAAGGCCACGTGCTCATGAGGTAATTGGCGCTCTGGAAGGGTAAGGTGCTGGTGGCCAAGGCGTCCGCGAGAGCAAGGTTGAAGATGTAGATGTTGGTGGCCGTCTTCATCTTGGTGTACCTAGAGCGATGCAAGCACTTGGTTGGAGACGCTGCGGTTGACTCATGATTGCTGGTAAAACGTAAAAGGGTTAGAAACCAAACTATTGATTGAGTCTCATTTCCTGTCTCAAAGCAATGAGAATAAAAACAGCCTTTCTCTTCTGCAACCTCCACTAAACTGCACTTGAAAAATTATGATATCCCATTCAGTGTTTTTCCTACTTTTTGGGACCAGCTGCCTTGTGACATTAGATACAGCTGACGTTTAATCTTCCTGGTCATTTGAGCTGCAACACTTGAACAAACAAATCAATAGAGTGATGGATGAGTGTGTAAACAGCCGTGCAAATAAATACATCGACTTTATAATAGTCATTGCTTGTGTGGAAAAAATAGGTTTTAGTGCAAGGCTTGGCTTTAAATCACACACTAGCTCTTTTTTGTGTGTGCACTAAAGCCCTAGTATGGGCAATTATTGCATTGAATTGGTCTAAAGAGGAGCTATTATGCAAAATTAACTTTTATTACCTATTGGTACGCATTTTTGTGTATTTGGGATTTGCATAATTCCCGAAAAATCGGAATAGCATCTTTACATTGGGTTCAATGCAAGACTCCGTCCTAAAGTTTTGTTTTTTCTTCAGCAAGTTCCAAATATGTTGCGGATGTGTGGCATCAATGAATGCAACAACGGTCATGTTCGTTTGGTGAGATTTTCCTAATTTCCAACGCCAAAGGAAAGTTAAGGAACTCGGTTAGTGAGCAAAGAAACAGGCAACAAATATGTGGAATATATCAGCCGTACAAAACGACAAACATCCCTATTAAAGCCATCACCTGGTACATGTTGGTGAGTTCACAGCATATTCAGACTGGAAAGTTTGAATCAAAAGCATGTTTTGTTCTGTTTTACATGTAGCATTTGTTAGCTGCTGCCTGTTAAGCATTAGCTTTAGCGCACTGCGGTTCAGCTACAAACAACATACAGAAAAAAGCATGTTGTGTGTTAACGTTTAGAGATGGCTAAGCTAAGTATTATTTTCGGAGATGTAGCGCAGTGATCACATTTTTAAAAGTAACAATGGGCTTGTTTTGTCGGGTAACCTCACGCATCTCAGACACTAAAGAGATTAAAACAATATATTACGCACAATTTGAACAAAGGACAATGTGCCGTAACAAACTTTGCATTCTGAAATTCTTCACCAGCATTAAAACGGACTCTGTTGACAAAATATAGACAAGTTTGATGGCATTTCTAGTTGATTCAAATCTCTCGTCCATCAGACAGACTCATAAATCATGAGTCAATGTTACCATTATTTTATTATTCTTTCCAGGTAGCAAACCTTTGGAATAGGGTACAGTTTGTCTTGGTACGATCGCTTGTTTTTTTATTTTGTAAGATCCATTTTAATCCGGTTTCTTGTTCCCTTTCTCATTGTAAACAAAGCCTTTATCCAACAAGTATGTCTACCAAGCCCCACAATGCATTGCAAAATCTCATGGCCTTTTGAGACCTGTTGTGACATGTTCCCATTTGTGACGTCAGCGGATATTTGCATATATGGTAGAGATCTACCAGAAGAGCTTTGCGCGAGTCTGCCATTTTAGTCCGACGCTGTAGTCATTAAGCTCCTTCTGTTTCTCTATTCTCTTGTTGTGGGGCAGACTGCTCGTACATGCACATGCATCCTCCGCTGTTGCCATTTCGAATATAAATTAGCGTATTCTAACTCATATCTGTCAGTAGACTAGCTATGGAAACGTTAAAAACTACAACATGGATGACGGGGAGAAGACGCAGTCAAAGTGGAAGCAGGTAAATAAGACCGCCCATAAAACGGTGCATCCTGAAGAGACTGTCAGAAAGTGGCTTTAAAACATAATCTATGCAACACTTAGACCATAGCACCACCATTATATTACAATTTGACATAAAAAAGGAAATTAAAAACAAAGGATCTGAATATTCATGAAAAATTAAAATAAAATTGCAACTTACGATTTACAATGCCTTTAAAAGTTTTTTTTTTTACACTAGCCACCCAAGCTTATTATCTAAAAACAGTTTTTTAAAACACATGTAAAAACCTTATTTAGGTTTTTGTCTTATTAAAGATGGGGTTTATATATGTACGACATATCTTGATAAAACCCACTAAATAATTTTAGATTTTGATTAAAAAAACAAGGATTTTTTTTTATTTACAAAAAAGTGCCTGATACCAACAAATGCAAAAATAAATTTAGATGATTATATAACCTGTCATTATTCACTAAAAGAATATTATATACCTGTGAAATGTTCCTTTACTTCACAGTGTAAAATTAGCTGATACCCATAGGATTATCATTGGTGCTTAATACAAATCATAATAAAATTATTATCAGAGCATCTCAAGGGAGTTAAGTCTCCCTCTATAAATAAAAACTTGAAATGCCTCCGTTTCTAACTTTAATTGAGGGACCTTGAATGCTCCACAGTTGTGTGCACTAAAATGCGAAAGTGAAACTTGTACATAACTTTTTGCAACGCTGTCCCAAATAGATGTATCACATTTTTAGCTTTCTTCTATAACCTCATCATTGTTCCAAAATGCTGGTGCTGTGTGTAAATGCATGAAGGTGAGCTTTGATGAAGTTATGACATCTGTGTTGAGTGAATGTTTGCTGCTATGTGTGACAAATAATTTTGTACCTTAGATATTCTTAATTTGATTCAAGCAACCTTATTACTGAAGTTTCACAGCTATATTAATTTAATATTACCATGTATAACTTGTCCAGGGTCTACTCTGCCTTCTGCCCGAGTGCAGCTGGGATAGGCCCCAGCCCCCATTTTCTGCCGTTTGTCCCTCTCGGGGTTGCAGGGGGTTCTGGAGCCTATCCCAGCTGCACTCGGGCGGAAGGCGGGGTACACCCTGGACAAGTCTCCACCTCATCACAGGGCCAACACAGACAGACAACATTCACACTCACATTCACACACTAGGGACCATTTAGTGTTGCCAATCAACCTATCCACAGGTGCATGTCTTTGGAAGTGGGAGGAAGCCGGAGTAAGAAGCTTGTCCATAGAGTCTATTACATTTGTTCCATTTGACTTGGCTTTCCCTCTAAAAAAGGGACATATGTTGTACGATTTCACTATGAGATTTTTTTTTTAATCATGTGACATTTTTGCAACATAATTTTTTGCGTCTAAATATGATTTCTGTGTTTTAATGAAATATCAATACAAATACGATCTTACAAAGTTTGTTGAACACTCGTCTCAACCGCAGGTAATACTCGCTGTTCCTCTTGCCTAAACGCTGCACTGAGTTGCTGGACAGGAGACGATCAGGAGCAGGGAAACAAGCTGGCGAGTCACCATCATCAAGCTAGCTTACTTTTTGTTGCCTCCAATCGCTCTCCAAGCCACAAGGTTGACGGCTGTCTACTTTGCTGCTAATCATATCTAATTACAAACCCCAAAACCTAGAAAAGTTGGCACGTTGTGTAAATCGTAAATAAAAACAGAATACATTGATTTGAAAATCTTTTTCAACCTATATTCAATTGAATAGACTGCAAAGACAAAATAATTAATGTTCGAACTGGAAAACTTTGGTATTTTTTTCAAATATTAGCTCATTTGGAATGTGATGCCTGCAACATGTTTCAAAAAAGCTGGCACAAGTAGCAAAAACGACTGAGAAAGTTGAGGAATGCTCATCAAACACTTATTTGGAACATCCCACAAGAGAACAGGCTAATTGGGAACAGGTGGGTGCCATGATTGGGTATAAAAGCAGCTTCCATGAAATGCTCAGTCATTCACAAACATGGATGGAGCAAGGGACACCACTTTGTGAACAAATGCGTTGTTCACAAAGTTTGTGAACAAATGAATTGTCGAACAGTTTAAGAACAACATTTCTCAATGAGCTATTGCAAGCAATTTAGGGATTTCACCATCTACGGTCCGTAAGATCATCAAAAGTTTCAAAGAATCTGGAGAAATCACTGCAGGTAAGCAGCTAAGCCCGTGATCTTCGATCCCTCAGGCGGTACTGCATCAACAAGCGACATCAGTGTGTAAAAGATATCACCACATGGGCTCAGGAACACTTCAGAAAACCACTATCAGTAACTACAGTTTGTCTCTACATCTGTAAGTGCAAGTTAAAACTCTACTATGCAAAGCGAAAGCCATTTATCAACAACACCCAGAAACGCCGCCGGCTTCGCTGGGCCTGAGCTCATCTAAGAGGGACTGATGCAAAGTGGAAAAGTGTTCTGTGGTCTGATGAGTACACATTTCAAATGGTTTTTGGAAACTGTGGACATCGTGTGCTCCGGACCATAGAGGAAAAGAACCATCCGGATTGTTCTAGGCGCAAAGTTCAAAAGCCAGCATCTGTGATGGTATGGGGGTGTATTAGTGCCCAAGGCATGGGTAACTTACACATCTATAAGGGCACCATTAATGCTGAAAGGTACATACAGGTTTTGGAACAACATTTATTGCCATCCAAGCAACGTTATCATGGACGCCCCTGCTTATTTCAGCAAGACAATACCAAGCCACGTGTTACAACAGTGTGGCTTAATACTAAAAGTGTGCGGGTACTAGAATGGCCTGCCTGTAGTCCAGACCTGTCTCCCATTGAAAATGTGTGGCACATTATGAAGCGTAAAATACGACAACGGAGACCCCGGACTGTTGAACAACTTAAGCTGTACATCAAGCAAGAATGGGAACAAATTCCACCTGAAAAGCTTAAAAAAATGGTCTCCTTAGTTCCCAAACATTAACTGAGTGTTGTTAAAATGAAAGGCCATGTAACACAGTGGTAAAAATGCCCCTGTGCCAACTTTTTTGCACTGTGTTGCTGCTATTAAATTCAAAGTTAATGATTATTTGCAAAAAAATAATTTAGTTTCTGAGTTCAAACATTAAATATCTTGTCTTTGCAATCTATTCAATTGAATATAAATTGAAAAGGATTTGCAAATCAATGTATTCTGTTTTTATTTACGAATTACACAACGTGCCAACTTCACTGGTTTTGTATAATCCGAACACTCTTAGTTCCGAACCAGTTGTAGTTTTTGAGTATTAGTAGCCACCAGAAGGTATATTTTTGACGTGACGGATTGTAAACAGAGGTCACAACGCCGGAAGTTTATTATAGGTATAGAGGGCGTGGCTACAGGATTGCGTTGTCAAATGTTAAACATTTTCTGAGTTGCAATGCAATTACATTACATTACATTTTCAATTAAACTAATGTTAGTAAATTAACTGCTAAAAAAACTTTTTTTGTGATACATTACATGGGACATGTGAGTGTCAAAAAGACAAAAGAGGTTGGTAGATGAGAATAAATCTAAAGGTAAATTATATTCTAGAAATAACTGAATTGCAGGAAATGTAGTCTTGATTTTCAAAATGTTCTTTTAGGTTTGCTGATAGAAATGTTCCTCTTTTTTTTCTCAATGTACCTCTTTTTTTCCTCAAAAGGTTCTCACATTCCTAAAAATGCCAATCATGCCTCAGCTTTGCTGTAGGTAGCTAGCTAGTTAACATTATCCGCCTAGCATCTGGTTTTCAGACTCCAAATATATAAATATTTTTATCCCAGTTATATTTTTCTTTAAAAAAAGAGCAATTGGGTTGATTTAAAGTTGTTTTTCGTCTAACGGGGAAGCGACAAGTGGCTGTTTCGTCGACAAGGTACGTGCTAACTTATCAGTAGCATATAATGCTAGCTAACTTTTTCAAAGTGTCATTTAACAATTATGCTCTCTTATTGTCTTTATTATAATTATGTTGTGTCCTCAAAACACTCATGTCTAAGTTGTTTAACATGAACACGTAGTGTTTAATTAAATTCTGGTTTGAGCCGAATAGTATAAACAACTAGATGAGGCAATTCCTGAAGGAATTGCGTGTGAATGCTCCAATGCTGAAGTTGAACTGAAATCCTGGAATTTTTTTTTAGAATTGTTGAAGTATAGTACACCATTCCTAAACAGGCTGAATATTTTTAAGTTGGAACAGTTCGAGTCAGATGAAAAATGTGAGAGTTGTGGAACTTTGAAAAATGTCCTATTGACTTCAATGGTAATTTCCCCAAAAATTGGGAATTTCGGGAAAAGCAGGAACTTTTGAAAATGGTAAAAAACTTGAATGTTCTGAATGAGTTTTAATGGTTGGTGTTGGAATTTTTAAAATCGGTCAAGAAATGTGGAAGTAGTAACATGTTGAATTGAGAAATGGCATTACGGAATTCCTGGAATTTTTCCAGTTCAAAAAACAACTTAATTTTTGTCCTAATTAAAAGGAATGTTTTGATGGTAGAACGGTTGAAATGCGTTGAAAAATGTGGAAAGAGTAGTCGCCAGAAAAAAGGGTGGAAATAGGGCTTTGGAAAACCAGGAATTCTGGAAAATCCTGGAATTTTTTTGAACTTGGAAAAAGAGTAGTTTGAATTTCCAGGATGGTGAAATGTGTTGAACGTGGAATGGTTTGAATGGTTTGAAAAATGTGGAAATGGTGGAAGTTTGAAAATGGCCAATTCATTTTGAGTGGGAAAAATGTCCCGGAAAATCTGGGAAATCTGGGAATTTTTGGAATTTGTCAAGGGAAAGCCCACCATTCCCGAATAGGCTGAACAGTTTTGAAGTTGGAACGGTTTGAATTGGGTGAAAAATGTGGAAGGTAGAGCGCGCCAAAATCTGGAGAAGAAGAAGTTTAATAATAACACTAGGTGAGGCAATTTCTGAAGGAATTGCGTGTGAATACTCCAATGCTGAAGTTGAAGTGAAATGCTGACAGAATGTAGTATGAATGTAAGAATAGTTTGAATGTTGGAATGGTTTTAATGTTGGAATGGTTTGAAAGTTGAAGAGTTTGAATTTTGAGGAAAACCGGAATTTGGTTTGGAACTTGGGAAAGTGTTAGTTTGAATGTCCAGTTGCAGGAATGGGTTAATGTTTGAATGGTTTGAAATGCGTTGAAAAATGTAGAAATAATCTGGGAATTTTGGGAATTTGTAAAGGGAAAGCCCGCCATTCCCGAATAGGCTGAACAGTTTTGAAGTTGGAACGCTTTGAATTGGGTGAAAAATGTGGAAGGTAGAGCGCGCCAAAATCTGGGGAAGACGTTTAATAAAAACACTAGGTGGAATTGAAGGAATTGCGTGTGAATACTCCAATGCTGAAGTTGAAGTGAAATGCTGACAGAATGTAGTATGAATGTAAGAATAGTTTGAATGTTGGAATGGTTTGAAATTTGAAGAGTTTGAATTTCGAGGAAAACCGGAATTTGGTTTGGAACTTGGGAAAGTGTTAGTTTGAATGTCCAGTTGCAGGAATGGGTTAATGTTTGAATGATTTGAAATGCGTTGAAAAATGTAGAAAGAATCTGGGAATTTTGGGAATTTGTAAAGGGAAAGCCCGCCATTCCCGAATAGGCTGAACAGTTTTGAAGTTGGAGCGCTTTGAATTGGGTGAAAAATGTGGAAGGTAGAGCGCGCCAAAATCTGGGGAAGACGTTTAATAAAAACACTAGGTGAAATTGAAGGAATTGCGTGTGAATACTCCAATGCTGAAGTTGAAGTGAAATGCTGACAGAATGTAGTATGAATGTAAGAATAGTTTGAATGTTGGAATGGTTTGAAAGTTGAAGAGTTTGAATTTCGAGGAAAACCGGAATTTGGTTTGGAACTTGGGAAAGTGTTAGTTTGAATGTCCAGTTGCAGGAATGGGTTAATGTATGAATGGTTTGAAAAGGTTGAAAAATGTGGAAATTGTGCAACTTGGAAAAATGTCCCATTAGTTTCAATGGGAAATTCCTGGAAATGTGGGAATTTTGGGAAAAGTGGGATTATTTAGAAAATGATTAGGAGCATGAATGTCCTGAATGAGCTGAATTGGTTGGTGTTGGAATTGTTTAAATCGGGTAAGAAATGTTTAAGTAGTAAATAGTATTAGGGAATTTTGGGAACATAGAGAATTATTTGGAAAATGGTAAAAAACTTGAATGGTTTGAATGAGTTGAAATGGTTGGTGTTGGAATTTTTCAAATCGGTCGAGAAATGTTGAAGTAGTCACATGTTGAATTGAGAAATTGTATTATGGAATTCCTGGAATTTTGGGAAAACCGTACATTTTTCCAGTACAAAAAACAACTTTGTTTTTTGTCTTATTAAGAGTAATGTTTTGACGGTGGAATGGTTGAAATGCGTTGAAAAATGTGGAAGGAGTAGTTGCCAGAAAACATGGTGGAAATAAGGCTTTGGAAAACCAGAAATTCTGGAAAATCCTGGATTTTTTTTTAAATGATAAAAAAGGGTAGTTTAAATGTCCAGGATGGTGGGATGTGTTGAAGGTGGAATGGTATGAATCGGTTGAAAAATGTGGAAATGTTGGAAGTTTGAAAAAGGTGCCAATCCATTTTGAATGGGAAAAATGTCTCGGAAACCCTGGAATTCTGGGAAATCTGGGAATTTTTGGAATTTGTCAAGGGAAAGCCCGCCATTCCCGAATATGCTGAACAGTTTTGAAGTTGGAACGGTTTGAATCGGGTGAAAAATGTGGATGGTAGAACGCGCCAAAATCTGGAGAAGGAGAAGTTGAATAATAAATAGATGAATTTTGGTGTAGACGACCATATGTGTGAATGCTTAGGAGCATTCACACAATTAACAAAAAAGACCAAAAAAATAAATAATTAACTGGAGTTGGCACTCCTACTACCCTTATTTATTTAATAAGCTATCCACACACAAAATGAGCTTCAACACAACTTTATCTTCTATGAGAGTTCCCATCCCCAACGTGAGTGTAAGGTTCGTTGTCTTCCTACCTGACCACGCCGTACATGACGAGGATGTTGCCCAGCAGTCCCACCACGCAGATGAGCGAGTAGAGGGCGGTGATGCTAACGGCAATGATGACTCTCGCCGTGTCCCGAGACTCCCGAGCCACGGGCGTGTCGGTTCCGTTGCTCCCGCTTGGCGACCCCAGCAGGAGCGCATCCGAGACGGTGGCGTTGAAGGGAGGTAACGACACGTACATGTCACCCGGAGGAAAAGTGGGGAACTCCATTCCGGAAAAAAAGGAGGTGAATTTTTATTAATATTTTTTTTTTGTTTAATTTTTTTTTTTTTAGGCAAAAAAGAGATTTTGTTTTCAAGGCACCTGCACGGTGTCGAGCAGAGACTGACGACAAAATAATCACACAGTGTGGAAGAGCTCTTCTTTCTTTCTCTCTCTCGCTTTACTCACTCACTCACTCACTCACTCACTACCCTTACTCACCTCTCTCTCTCTTTCTCTGCAAAAATAGAGTGAAGAAAGACATTTTACTTATAGACTATCAATCAACATATTGATGTCTCAAAGTGCCACACATTAGAACAATATTTGATCATCGAATAAAAAAATAGTTGGCTATATGCAGACAGACTTAGTCTACATCAGGGGTCGGGAACCTTTTAGGCTGAGAGAGCCATGAAAGCCAAATATTTTAAAATGTATTTCCGTGAGAGCCATATAATATTTTTTAACACTGAATACAACTAGATGCGTGCATTTTTAAGTAAGACCAACATTTTTAGAGTATAGTCTCTTATTATTTTTAATAACATTGTTATTCTGAAGCTAACCGCTAATAAATAAAATACTTCTTACCATTAATGCGACTTCTTGAACAGGTGCAGTCATACTTGCCAACCTTGTGAGACCTCCGATTTCAGGAGGTGGGGGGTGGGGAGGAGGGGCGTGGTCCGGGGGGGCGTGGTTAATAGGGGAGGAGTATATTTACAGCTAGAATTCACCAAGTCAAGTATTTCATATAAATATAGGGGGTTACCCACATATGCGGTCCTCTCCAAGGTTTCTCATAGTCATTCACATCGACGTCCCACTGGGGTGAGTTTTTCCTTGCCCTTATGTGGGCTTTGTACCGAGGATGTCGTTGTGGCTTGTGCAGCCCTTTGAGACACTTGTGATTTAGGGCTATACAAATAAACATTGAGTGATTGATATATATATATATATATATATATATATATATATATATATATATATATATATATATATATATATATATATATATAAATATATATATATATATATATATATATATATATATATATATATATATATATGAAATACTTGGCTTCCAGTGAATTCTAGCTATATATATATATATGTATAGTATAGCAGTTGTGCACTGCACTCTCTAAAAGCCCTAGATGTTATTGTCACATATGCATGTACAGTAGATGGCAGTATTGTCCTCTTTAAGAGTGTCACAACATTGCTGTTTACAGCAGACGAACTGCTTTACGGTAGACGAAAACGTGACTGCTGTTGTTGTGTGTTGTTACCGCGCTGGGAGGACGTTAATGAAACTGCCTAACAATAAACCCACATAAGAAACCAAGAACTCGCCCTCCATCATTCTACAGTTATAACGTGATTGGGCAGGCACGCTGTTTATATTGTGGGAAAGCGGACGTGAGAACAGGTTGGCCGCTGTCGACACGTCACTCAGGTCCGCATGGAGCTGGAGGGGGCGTGGCCTCCAGCTACGCCTGAATTTCGGGAGATTTTCGGGAGAAAATTTGTCCCGGGAGGTTTACGGGAGAGGCGCTGAATTTCGGGAGTATCCCGGAAAATCCGGGAGGGTTGGCAAGTATGGGTGCGGTAGAAAACGGATGGATGGATTTAAATGCATGAGAATGTTTTATATTTTGAACTTTATTTTTAACACTGTGATTACCAGCTGAATTATTCATTACTTATCGTGTTAAGCAATGTCAGCTAAGATTTATCTGAGAACCAGATGCAGTCATCAAAAGAGCCACATATGGCTCTACAGCCATATGTTCCCTACCCCTGGTCTACATCATGTTTTTAAAGGGGAACTGCGCTTTTTTGGGGGGAATCATTCACAATCATAATGAGAGAGAAGAACACATGTTTTTTTTTACGCCTGAAAGATGTGGCTAATGGGAGTCACCGTTGTAGCAAGAGTGAGGTGAAGGCGATTTTGACGCTTTAAATATGTAACATGAAGCAAAGCTATTTTGATATAAATGGAGTGCTTACCCAAAATCAACAGGAAATGTCCCCGCCCATCTGGACCAGACGAACAACTGTCCATCGAATGAGTCACCTTAATATTGATCATTATACATGCAGCACACCGTGCGTGTTATTACAACTACAGTACATACCCTGTCTGGGTCAGCTGTGTACAAACAAAACATGAAATGTGGGTTAATATTTTACAAATCAATCAATCAATCAATCAATGTTTATTTATATAGCCCTAAATCACAAGTGTCTCAAAGGGCTGCACAAGCCACAACGACATCCTTGGTACAGAGCCCACATAAGGGCAAGGAAAAACTCACCCCAGTGGGACGTCGATGTGAATGACTATGAGAAACCTTGGAGAGGACCGCATATGTGGGTAACACCCCCCCCCCTCCCTCCTCCTAAATACTGTAATATGATTGTTATTTTTTTTCAGTCAGCACAAATTGGTGGCGTATTGCAGTGTTGTGCATTACAAAGTGAACCGTGATTTGTTTGGTTGTAGAAGCTATCTTATCTCTTGCCGTAGTTAGCTTTTGCGGCTAATACCATAGCGTGGCAATGTGTTACTACGATAGAAAAATAGTTCCTCGGTGTTCGCTCTTACAATAACAATATCGCTACAGTTTGTTTATCATAAGGGTTTCGGAACGTAAAATAAGTATTGTTGACAGTTTTTTAAATACATTTCAAAGGTGATTTAGAGGTAGAATTGATTGCTCTCATTACCTGCATTGCTAACCACCTTATATGTTAGAAAGCTAAAAAGGATTGTGAACGACAGGCAAAATTTAAAATAAAGTGCAAATGGATAGGCAAAAAAAAAAAAAGTGCAGAAAAAACTGAAGAAATAATTAATAAAAAAATATAGTGTTTATCGTATAATGTAATCATAATATATAATAATATTGCAAGTAACCATTTAAAAGGATACACACTTTTATTTCTCATTATTGTAGAATTGTTTACCATTGTACTGTAATTGGAAGGTAAATAACTTTATCCAAAATAAATCAACAAACAAAACATTTAAAATGGACTCATTTTTTAAAATCAGAAACTTAACTAAAATAAATATTGAAGATCTTAAAGTGCTTTTTCCCCCCACCTCCAGTTGTAAAAACGAGGTCGGACGTTGTCATTTTTGTTTGTTGCCATCACGTGATCATGGCTTTCTCTCTCATTCGTTCGTGTTGATGGGCTCATATTGCCATTCAATTTGAAGCTGAAATGTTCCCAAACGTGACATTTGGCTTTGTAAATATATGTTTTTCCTCCTAATTTTTGTTACTTTGCGGAACTTCTCACTGGCGAGTAGCGAGACTCTCTGTCTGTGCTTCCTGTGTGTGTGGTCTTACTGAGTCGCTCTCTAGCCACCGAGACAAAAATTGTTAATAACTGAAAAGAAGCCTTCAGTTAATTCTACTGTTAAATACATGCGCTCGGGTGCTGAGAGCTTTGCATAGAGTGAGACGTCTTTCTCCCTGTTTAAAGTGAGAGACAAATAAACGAACATGTCTGTCACTCAAATGCGTTGATGATGGAAAAAAATAAATAAAACCTCAGCCTCTTGCTGTTAGGTAATCACACCAATTAAAATCTCGATGTCGATTCGGTGTCACTTGATCGTGCAGCCCCACTGTTACACTATACATGCACCAAAGTCAAAGCCCACAACATTTTTTGTGGCCCATGAAACCCTGGAAATAATTTTTGTCAACAACTCACTAGGGCTGCGCGATATATACGATATGAATGATATAAATTTGGCTGACGATAAGGTTTTTAATGTTCTCGTTATGTTGTGATAATGCATGTTGATGACCAGTGTTGGGTTAGTTACTGAAAACCAGTAACTAGTTACAGTTACTAGTTACTTTATTTCAAAAGTAACTCAGTTACTAACTCAGTTACTTACACTAAAAAGTAATGCGTTACTGTGAAAAGTAACTATTTAGTTCCTCCTTTTTTTCTTCTTTTTTTAAAAGTTCCCATTAATGCCCTTTTAGCCTTCATTTCAGTACTGTTATTGCACTGAAGAATAATACAATCTGTTGATCAACTTGACATGCATTTTTATTTTCCTTTTAACATAATTAATGAAAAACAGTGCAACATAAAAAGGCATTCCTCCTTTCTTTAAACTTGGACCAATGACCATTAATAAAAAACAAGTTAAAGTGCAACATAAGAAGGCACATCATCTTCCTTGAAACATAGGTAGTGAAATAAAGCCTGACATCTGGAGTGATGCTGCTGTCTTCCACACTTGGAACCATGGATTGTAGAATCCTTGTTTTCAGTGGCAGGATCATTGACACAGATGGTGAAGTTTCAGTGCTCAGTAGAGATGTAACACTTTTGAGGGGTTTAAGCACCTGGAGGACCTCATCTGCCACTCTCACATCATCATCAGACAGGGTGACATTTGTCTTCAGGGTGTTGTGGGTCAATGCAGAGTATATAGCTGCCTGCTGCTCCAATATATCATAAGTGGAGTTCCACCTCGTTGGGACATCATGTATGAGCTTATGAGTAGGCAGCTTTAGCATTTTTTGCTTTGTCTTAAGCACATGAGCAGCTGTTGTGCTTAGGTGGAAGTAGGAAACCTCCTTCCTGATCCTCCCAAGGAGGCGCTCCATCCTATTGACTGAGATTCCCTTCTGTGATGCCAAATTCACTACATGTGCAAAGCACCTATTTGTGGTCCCAGTCCTGCCTCATTCACTGTAATTATTTGATTTTTGGTATTATCACATGTGACTGGGATATCTTTATCTTCCATTCCTCCACTGCTTGTGTCAGTACCTGCGCAAGACCGCGCCTCTTTTCTTCTCTCCGGCTTGTGACAGAGGAAGATTCAGAAGAACAACACCGCAGCGCTTCTGTTTCTAGCCGATACTACATCAGAAGTAACGTAAAATAACGCAGTAACGCATCATGTAGTAACGGTAACTGAGTTACTGAATATAAAAATTAACGCGTTAGATTACTAGTTACCGCCGAAACTAACGGCGTTACAGTAATGCGTTACTTTGTAACGCGTTAGTCCCAACACTGTTGATGACACATTCCAGCTTTGACAAATTTGTGGCATGTCCAATTTGACAGCGAAAAACGAACGAACGCTGTGTCCTTAACGCAATGTAGCCTCCGTGCTAGGATGTATTGTCCCTCCAGGGTACAGCAATTCTACTTAATTTTACTTCAGTGTTTTTGTCTGATTATAGTTGTAATCAAAAATTGTACCATTCAATAATCTTGAACAAGTAAACTATCAGTATCAGCATCGGTATGTCTTAGGGATGTAACGGTAAACGGTAAAATTCCAGACGGTTAGTAATACCGTTTTTTTTTGTAATTATCGAAAAACCGTCATTTATTAATGCATTTTAGATGACATTGCTCACTTCCTGGAAACACAGCAGCAGCCGCGCCTCCAAAGATAGCACATGCCACAATGGTGGAAAACAACACACGGACCTCTCTTTTTAGATGTTGCCCTCGTAGTAAACGGACGCATTTTGAAGTCTTGACGTATATAGATTGGTAAAGCATGCTGAGGGTAAAATAATTGAGGATAGTCAGCCCATCACCAGAAAATGCAGGGAAAAATTTTCCGCGAAGGGAGGCAACACTACAAACATGTTGCGCCAACTCCATGTCGAGTGCAAGGTACGTCAACTTCTAGCTGAATGCATGATGGAAAGTGTTTGAAAATGAACATGTCGTTTGTCTGTCAAACATTCTTATAGTTACACAGTGTTACATACAGCTACTTGTTATTGGGCGCTATCGGTGAGACAATCATTGTGTGCACACAACACATACTGCAAAATGTACTTCTCTTTATGTGTTTTGTGCTGTTAATGATCGCTGTTACTTTTAAAACTTAGTGTTAAAAACAAATCTTAGCAGAAACACTGCAACGTGTTTTGTTTTTAGAAGTGTAGCATACAGTTTGTGTGTCACTGTGTGTGTCAGTCAGATGATTACAATAATAATTAGAATTTAATAAAAATAATAATACATTTGCTTTTCACTTTTTTACAGAGTGGGAGTGCAATGCGCAAGTTCGATGCGACAGCTACAGTACATCATCATCTACCAACATCACACATACACTACCTGATGCCTTCCAGAAGCAGCTGCCGTATGCTCCTTTGTCAAAAATGGCAAAAGGCCTCACTGCAGTGCTGTCATATTTCATTGCCAAACTTTCAAATAGTTGAAAGGTGTTCTGTGATATGTGTAAGACTAGATCTCTCATATATGAACTCTATTGTTGTATACTAGGACCAAAAGTGCAGTTACATCTTATGGTCATCATGTGCCATCTTGCACATTTTTTGCATTTATTTGTATTTAATTTTGTTACTTAGTTTCTGCCATATTACTTAATGCCTATGTTGCTTTCATATTTCTACTTGAGGTACATGTAACAGTCAACGTTTCTTCTACAAAGTATATCATTTTGAACGTGTTATTTGTTTTTGTTTTTTTACATAAAACTTAGTTAAAAGATTTCAGTATTCAGTACTTTTTTAACATTTTGAGCACATTTAAAAATACTGCGATAATAATGATAACCGTGATAATTCTGGTCACAATAACCGTGAAAATAAATCTTCATACCGTGACATCCCTAGTATGAATCATACGTCCCCTGTAACTAGTAACTACGTGGTAATGGATTGATATCACAATTTCTAGTATCGCCTAAAACTAATGTACACAAACAAGAAGAAAAACTGTTTATTACATTTGAACAGAAGTGCAGATAGAACCATGTTACATCAGCAAGTAACCAGATATTAATAATGGATTATCATGCATATTAATAATAGTTTTAACAAAAGAATGCAACCGGAAATGAAACAATATGTCAGGAGCTAAATTAGGAGCCTTTGTAACCTGCTTTCAAATGTTTCTATTATCATTTAAATGCCAAATAATATATTGTAATATATGGGGCATTCTACCAAATTAAAGCAAAGGGCTGTCCCTTCACCAAAAAAAGGATGTAATATTAGGGCCAACACAGATAGACAGACATCATTCACACTCACATTTACACACTGGGGACCATCTAGTTGTGCCAATACACCTATCCCTAAGTTCATGTCATTGGAGGTGGGAGTGGCCCATCCCCAGGTGTATGTTTTGGAGGTGGGAGGAAGCCGGAGTACTTGGAGAGAACCCACACAGTCGCGGAAAAACATGCAAACTACACACAGAAAGACCCCAAGCTCAAGAATGCAACCGAAGACCTTTTCTCTGTGAGGCACGAGCGCTAACCACTGCGCCACTGTGCTGCCGCTGAATACTTGGATACAACTTGTATTAACAATTTTATCCAAAATAAATTATTTTATTGACCACAAAACATAAGTGTTTGCAATATTTCCAACATCAAGCATGCTATAAGTTTATATTAAGCAAATACGGTTGAGGTAATATGATGCAACCTTGCAGACAAAATAGGGGTCACTATCGAAACACTCTGTGTTTACAAAGAAAAGAAAATATATTGAATTATCAACTAAAATATTATGATACTGATTGGTTAAATGTATGTTCAATTTCATAAATCATTAACTGATATATAAATCTGATCTATGTAATGCATTTTAAAAAGAAAGATTGCATGTCGATTTTGAAGAATTTCATATATTGAATAAGAATATTTGTTAAAAAATTATTATGGATTTTATTGTGAAAAACCTCAATAATTATTAAAAAACATATCTTTACACAAGGTAAGTAAGCATGATATTAACAGAGTAACATAATATTTTATAACCATATATGAAGGTAGGGACACATTTGGGTAGAGAACAAACATTCCCAAAATTTTGAAAATACAAAATACAAGTTGACAAATATTTTTATAGAAATGTGTACTTCATATATTGTAAAATATATAGAGGGGCACAGTTTCAAGAATGCAACTTACAAAATGTAAATGTAAATATTTACAACCTCACTTTCAACCAATTCAGTAGAATGACCCATATATTGTTATTGCAAGAGGCTTCAATATATATCTTGATAGATTTTAGGTCATATCACCCATCCCTATCAAGCACTTCATCTTTCTTATACAGTCTTCCCTTCTTAGAATTCCCAGAGCTAAAAAAATAAAAGTCTGCAGGCTATAGAGCGTATTCTAATTGGGCTCCATTACTCTGAAATGCCCTACAGGTAACAATTAGCGATGCTACCTCAGTAGAAGCATTTAAGTCCCATCCCAAAACTAATTTATACACCCTAGGCTTTAAATATACCCCTTTTTGGACCAGTGGATCTGCCGTCTCTCTGACCCCCTCTCCTGCGTGGAAAGGTTATCAGGTGGCCGTGGATCAGTTTCCACGGAGCAGGCGCTAGCAAGTCGGGACCCGGGTCGGACCACTGATCTATGCATCAATTGGTGACATCTCTACGCTGCTGACTTGTCTACTTACTAGGAGATCCACTTCTGTCCACCCTATGGACTGGATTGTTGTCTTCCAAGGTTTCCCGTTGTCCCATTGGGTTAATTTTACTATTGCCCTCATGTGGGATTCTTCTTCTTTTCGTGTCTTTGAAGCATGTGGTTATTTGACAGTTTCCTATTTCTAAACACAGCCTTTTGCATTGTCGTTGAACTCTGCAAGATCTTTTAAGCTGCACTGGTTGGGTAGCAAAGGACAGACAAGGCAGTGCTGTATCGTATGGTCCTCTTGTCCACATTCGCAGGTGGTTGGGCCGGTTTTGTAGCCCCATTTGGCCATAGCAGCTATTGATCGCCCCGTTCCTGTTCTCAGGCGGTTTAGTGTTTTCCACTGGACCCATGGTGTTTCCGACCCGGGGGCCAGGTATTCAGAAGGGGGGATTCCCATGTCAATAGCAGGGCAGGTCTTTCTCTAGTCTTTGTGTCCATAGCTGGAGTTTGGTTTCTTCCCAAGATGTTGTTAGGGGATGGACATTGCTGAGGAAGCTTCTCCTTGACTTCAGACGTTAGGCTGAGGGTTCACGTCCATGGAGGAGGTGTCGTTCATCACTGGTAGCTTTTGTAAACTCTATTCGGCTGGCAACTTCCCGTCTTACGTCTGCAGGGGCAATGCCAGCGAGGAGATGTAGGTTGTTCAGGTTGGTAGGCTTCAAGCAACCAGTGATCAAGCGGCAGATGTTGTTCAGTGCTGGGTCTAGTTTCTTGGCATGGGTTGATCTCTCCCAGACATGACATGTATACGTGTATGTGTGTATGTGTATGTATATATGCATGTATGTATGTATATTTCTGGGGGTACGCTCTGGGCCTGCCTGTCAGACGGGGGTCGACGCCTCAGGCTACTGCATCCGAACTGCGTGTCTGGAGCTCCTGGGTCCCGCTGTCCATCCCTTCCGGGTGCCCGTCTTGGTTGGGGCCTGTTGGGCCTAGTCCCTGCGTCTATTGTGGTAGCTTGGTGCTGCAAGGTATTCCGAGGTGCTGCGAGTCGGCCAGTTGCTGGGGTAGTGACCTTGTTTGTCAGCATGTCTGTGATCTTCTTTTAATTCTTTTTTTTTTAAATTAATTAATTAATTAATTAATTAATTTATTTATTTTTTAATATATTTTATTAATATTATTTTTTAATTTTCCCCTCCCTCAGGGGGGGGGCTCGGCGGGGCGGTTGCTGGTTGTTCCATCTCCATCGTTGGGGTCCCTGCGGGTGGGGTGGGTGGTTCCCGTGGCCCTGTGCCTGGGTGGTCCTGCGGCGGCCGGTTTGGGTGGGGTGGCCGGGGGCTGGCCTCGCCGCGCTCTCCGGGGGTGGGGGGTGGGCTCGTGGGGGCCCGGTTGCCGGTGGGGCGGGGGCGGTCTTCCCGTCCGGTTGCGGGGAGTCTCTGGGTCCCTCGGGCGGGGCGTCTCGCCTTTCTGCCCGTGTGGGGTGTGGTCTCTCGCTGGCTTGGGGTCTGGCTGTCCCCTGCTTTTCTCGTGCCCTGTCCTCTGCCGGGTGCGTCTGTCTGCGGCCTGCTGCTGGCCCTTGTGGGCGGTACGGTGGGTCGGGCTCTGGGGTTCCTGTCGCTGGCCGGCTTGGCTGCGTGGGGGCGGTGGTCCCTGGTTCCCTGGGCACCACGCCTCCTGTTTGTGGGTTGGGCTCTCGGGGGTGATGGGGCCGTGCTCTGGCTCCCACGCACTCTGGGAGTCGAATGTATTGTACATGCAAATTCACATATGCTCACATACGTACATAGGTACCTACGCTCCCACATACATACACAAATACAGTACATATTTACCTACCTAATGTTCGTACATCCACACGCACATTCAATATACAAACATACACATACACATACTGTACATATACATTCACTGTACAAACACATATTCACATTCTGTACATATACATTCATTGTACAAACACATATACACATTCTGTACATATACAAGTACATATGCATACTTACACTCATGCACATAATCACGTTGCATCAAACATATATTAACGTTGTTGCCCGAGGGTAAACTGGGTGTAACACATGGCACACTGACAAAGCTTAACCTATTGTGACTATAACAATCTACAAGGTTAATGTAGGTTGCTTCTCTTTCTCCCCCTCCATTTTTCTGCATTCTTTTGTATCTCAAGTTATCATTACGTATATGTATTGTTGCATTTGAACAACTGTATTGTTGATAATAAAGGTAAATTATTGGTATTGTTCATTATCAATAGCGCTATTTCTATTGGTATTTGTATTGATCCATTTGTAGTGTAATAATGCTCATGGTTATTTCTGTATTATTTTTTATTTTTCGCTAACTGCTTATTTGCTATTACTTTTACCATCATATTTGTACATGTCATATTTGCTGATGTTGCTCTATTGTTGTTGTTGTTTGCTGTTGTTGTTTTTGTCTCTCTGTCTAATCCCCCTCTTGTCCCCACAATTTCCCCCTCTGTCTTCTTTTTTTTTCTCTTTCTATCCCCTCCTGCTCCGGCCCGGCTGCACTAAATGATAATATAAATACATTTAATAAAGTCAAATACAAATAAGGCAACAAGAGAAGTATCCTACACTTCTCTTTTGTAAAGTAAATCTGAACAGCCGACATGGGCATCTACATCAACTATATGATTTGCCTGAGAAGCTGGACAGGACATAAAAAAAAAAAAAAAAAAAAAAAAAAAAAAAATGCATACTCCACGGAGGAATAGCACAGGGCTAAAGCAGTACATGTGGGATCAGAGCCTAGGATGCCGATGTGGTTTGTGCAACCCTTAGAGACATTTGTGATTAAGGGCTATATGACTAAACATTGATTTGACTGATGATTGATTGATTGATTCCCTTGCTACATCATGCTTTGAATTTCGCCGCTTCACCCCATCGCAGATTTTAAACTTTTTTTTAAACCATATTTAACCCTAAACCCGTTCTAGGGTTAAGAGTTACTCTGCTAACATTTATAGTTGGCTAATGTTGGCGCTGCTCAAGCTTCACCGCGACAATCTCAAGTTAACTTTTGGCAGAACAACTTTTTGATGGATTTCATCTTCAACTCTTTCCTCATCAATAACACATCTTCACATTGGTGACACTAATTGTAAGCGGTGTCGATTGACAAACGCTGGAAGTAGCATCGGGCATTCTGCGCAACTCTTGAGAGGGCTACCAAACTATCAGCTATCAACAATTATCCTGTCAAAGTGGAGATAAACTCTTTAGACACACTTTAGCTTTGACATCAATAATAAAGCTTTGACATGATTGATGTGGGTCGACAACGCTAACATGAAATGCTAACACCACAGCTTACGCCTGTCAAATCTGCGACGCTAAACTTAAATGTGTAAACATTCCGTTATTCTGAGTTGATCTGAAGACTTTTCCAATACTCTTACTGACTTTATCTTTGTTTCAAACGACCAGCGGCACATCTGGCATCTATTTCTGGTGTTATTGGAGACTTTATTTGTGTTTGTAGAATCTGACTTCCTTCGCTCTGAAGTTACTGTCCCCAACAAGCAACAGGTGCTGTATGGAGTCCCTCCATTCTCCCAAAACACTCTCAGGTAGGCCAGAAATGAGTTTTCCCTCCTTGAAAGACCAGCACAATACCTTGCATATAACTCACGTTTTCAAATTGTGCATATTTGTCCAACAACATGCTTGCTTGCACCTATCAATAAGCCACCATCGAGCACTCCTGTGTCCGTTATTATCACTTCACTAATCCCTAAATGTTGTACCATCGCAATTAAGCACTTCGTCATAGAACCATTCCCCTTCCTGCTGCCATTAAAAGTCATGGGTGCATGACCGTTGCCTGTGGCCTGTGTTAGTGTAGCCATTAGTGCATACAATGTCACGCAGCAGTCACTTCTTTTAAAATTACCTGACTAACCCACAGGAGTAATTAAATTACTTGTCACTTGCAAGGCTGATGAAATATTTAACAAGGTTCTCAATGCCGGTAATAGACCAGCAATCATCATAGTTCATTATGATTTGAAGTTTATGAATTATTTTGTTGGTTCCCCCCCCTATTGCTATTTGGGATCAGCATAAGTCCCAAAAATATGAACTCAAATCATAGAGGATTGGCAAGATATTTATTAAACAATGCCTTCCTTCATACTTCATCCAAAGGAGCTGTTTGCCCCATTTATGATGTTCACTAGTAGAGATGGGAATTGAAAAGCTGTTCTTGTTTAGAACTGGTTCCCAGTGTATCCATCAATCAATCAAAGTTCACTTACATAGCCCTTAATCACAAATGTCTCAAACGGCTGCACAGGCCACAATGACATCCTCGGCACAGATCACACAGGGCAAGAAACAACTCAACCCAATGGGAACAACAAGAAACCTTGGAAGGGACCACAGATGTGGGGATCCCCTCCCTGGGTGACTGGTGCAATGGATGCCGAGTGGATATTGTTAATAATGTGAGAGTCCAGTCCATAATGGGGCCAGCAGGGGAACCTCTTGCATGTAGACACGTTGGGGCACAGAGACATCACTGACTGATACATAAGGAGTGGTCACCCCAGGTCCCGACTACATGTGCAAGTCCAGTCCATTGGGAGACCAGCAGGGGATTATCTTGAATGGAGACAAGTCAGCAGCGCAGAGACATCACCAACTGATGCAAAGAAGAGTGGTCCATCGTGGGTCCCGACTTTGAACAGCTAGTGCGTCATCCGTGGAGGCTGATCCGTGGCCACCTGATAACCTCTCCACGCAGGAGAGCAGGGGCAGAGCAGAAAAGAGAGACAGGAGATCAACTGGTCTAAAAAGGGGGCTATTTAAAAGCTATAGTATACAAATGAGTTTTAAGATGGTACCTAAATGCTTCTACTGAGTAGAAGCATTTGCCTCCATAATGCCTCCAGTACTCTAAGGCATTCCAGAATACTGGAGCCCGAATAGAAAAGGCTATATAGCCTCCAGACTTTTTTGGAGCTCTGGGAATCACTAATAAGCCGGAGTTCTTTGAACGCAGATTTCTGGCCGGGACATATGGTACAATACAGTCAGCAAGATAGGGTCGAGCTAGATTTTATAGTATTTGATACGTAAGTAGTAAAACCTTAAAGTCACATCTTAAGTGCACAGGAAGCCAGTCAAGTGAGCCAATAGGCGTAATATGTTTAAACTTTCTTGTTCTTGTCAAAAGTCTAGCAGCCGCATTTTGTACCAACTGTAATCTTTTAATGCCAGACATAGGAAGATCTGAAAATAATACATGACAGTAATCGAGACAAGACGTAATGAACGCATGAATAATGATCTCAGCGTCTGCGGTGGACAAAATGGGACACATTTTAGCTATATTACGGAGATGAAAGAAGGCTGTTTTAGTAACACTCTTAATGTGTGAGTCAAATGAGAGAGCTGGGTCGAAGATACCGAGATTCTTTACCGAGTCGCTTTGTATAATTGTTTTGTTGTCAAATGTTAAGGTGGTATTATTAAATAAGGGCTGGTGTCTAGCAGGACCGATAATCAACATTTCCGTACTTTTAGCGTTAAGATGCAAAACGTTGGTGGTCATCCATTGTTTCATTTCATTAAGACACGCCTCCAGATGTCTTCAATCTGGCATGTTGGTCAGCTTTAGGGGCATGTAAAGTTGGGTGTCATCAGCATAACAGTGAAAGCTAACACCGTATTTGCTTAGCGGCATCATATAGATGCTGAAGAGTGCATGGCCAAGAACCGAACCCTATGGAACTCCACAAGTTACCTTAACATACTCCGAGGTCACATTGTTATGGGAGACGCACTGTATCCTGTCAGTAAGATAGGAGTTAAACCAAGAAAAGGCTAAGTCTGACATACCAATATATGTTTTGATACGTGCTAATAGAATGTTATGGATGACGGTATCGAAAGCTGAGATCAAGTAGCAACAACACTGATGACGCATCAGCATCCATAGTTAACAATAGATCATTAGTCGCTTTTGCGAGTACTGTCTCAGTAGAGTGATTTGCCCTGAAACCGGACTGAAAGGGTTCACAGAGATTGTTAGAAACTAAGAGTTAATTTAGCTGCTGTGCAACAGTTTCTTCGAAGATTTTCGAGATAAATGGAAGGTGGGACTCCTGCCGGTAGTTTACCATGAGTTCAGGATCGAGTTGATGTCTTTTAAGCAGAGGATGAATAACCACTTTTTTAATGCTAGAGGAACAGTACCAGAGGAAAGTGATACGTTATTAGGATCATGAGTGCTAAATATTAATATTACAAACAGCTCCTTGATAAGTTTCCCAGGAATTGGGTCAAGTAAACATGTTGTGTGTTTTGTCCCATTTACAAGTCGCAGGAGTTCCTCCAATGTTACTTCCTCAAAAAGAGAGAGATTATTTTGGAGAGCAATATCTGTCGTACATACATTTGTATCTGCGTTAATAGAACCCAGTTGGAGCTGTGACGCGCTATCTTTAATGTCCTTTCTATTGCGTTCAATTTTCTTAGTAAAGAATTTCATAACGTCATCAGCCGAGTGGGTGTAGCTACTGGGAGAAGTCCCTTGTCGAGTTAGCGATGCTACTGTATGGAACAAATATTTAGGATCGTTTTTATTGAGGCGGATGAGATTGGAGTAATAATTAGTTTTAGCTAAGGTAAGCGCATGTTTATAGGTTATTAAACTATCACTCCATGCTTGTTGGAAAACCTGAAGTTTAGTCGCACGCCATTTGCTTTCCAGCTTTCTACATGATAGTTTAAGAGCATTGGTTTCTTCTGTGAACCAGGGGGTACGCATTTTGTGGGCCTTTTTTAGATTTAGCGGTGCTATACTATCAATGGCGTTGCGGAGGACATCGTTAAAGTTGTTAGTGAGGTTATCGATAGAGCCCACATAATTCGGGAAGGGTGCCATCACCAAGGGCAGTAGGCCAGCAAGTGTCGTAGTTGTGGCAGTATTAATGTTGCGACTGCTAAAGCATTGGTTATTAGTAGCTTATTGACAATGAGTCAAAACTAGGGATGTCCGATAATGGCTTTTTGCCGATATCCGATATTCCGATATTATCCAACTCTTTAATTACCGATACCGATTTCAACCGATACTGATGTATACAGTCGTGGAATTAACACATTATTATGCCTAATTTGGACAACCAGGTATGGTGAAGATAAGGTCATTTTTTAAAATATTATTGAAATAAAATAAGATAAATAAATTTAAAATAGGCTTCACGGTGGAAGAGGGGTTAGTGCATCTGCCTCACAATACGAAGGTCCTGGGTAGTCTTGGGTTCAATCCCGGGCTCGGGATCTTTCTGTGTGGAGTTTGCATGTTCTCCCCGTGACTGCGTGGGTTCCCTCCGGGTACTCCGGCTTCCTCCCACTTCCAAAGACATGCACCTGGGGATAAGTTGATTGGCAACACTAAATTGGCCCTAGTGTGTGGATGTGAGTGTGAATGTTGTCTGTCTATCTGTGTTGGCCCTGCGATGAGGTGGCGACTTGTCCAGGGTGTACCCCGCCTTCCGCCCGATTGTAGCTGAGATAGGCTCCAGCGCCCCCGCGACCCCAAAGGGAATAAGCGGTAGAAAATGGATGGATGGATGGAAATTAAAAATATTTTCTTGAATAAAAAAGAAAGTAAAACAATATAAAAACAGTTACATAGAAACTAGTAATTAATGAAAATGAGTAAAATTAACTGTTAAAGGTTAGTACTATTAGTGGACCAGCAGCATGCACAACTATGTGTGCTTACGGACTGTATCCCTTGCAGACTGTATTGATATCAATCAATCAATCAATCAATGTTTATTTATATAGCCCTAAATCACAAGTGTCTCAAAGGGCTGCACAAGCCACAACGACATCCTCGGTACAGAGCCCACATAAGGGCAAGGAAAAACTCACCCAAGGGGGACGTCAATGTGAATGACTATGAGAAACCTTGGAGAGGACCGCATATGTGGGTAACCCCCCCCCCCCAGGGGAGACCGAATGCAATGGTTCTTACATTGATATATAATGTAAGAACCAGAATATTAATAACAGAAAGAAACAACCCTTTTGTGTGAATGAGGGGAGGGAGGTTTTTTGAGTGGGTGCACTAATTGTAAGTGTATCTTGTGTTTTTTATGTTGATTTAATTAAAAATTTAAAAATAAATAACCGATACCGATAATAAAAAAAAACGATACCGATAATTTTCGATATTACATTTTAAAGCATTTATCGGCCGATAATATCGGCAGGCTGATATTATCGAACATCTCTAGTCAGAACTTCAATTTTTTTAAGGTAGTGATTGGACATTATTTTAGTGTATGGGAGTGCCATAACTTTGGAGGTGGTGACATCCTGGACAAGGACGAGATCTATTGTATTCACTGCTAAAGTCTGAATAGGGCCAAGGGGGGTGATAGATAACAGCCAGATGGAGAGGTAGCGGTGTGACAGACCTCAGGCTAAGTTTGAGGTTTTCATTGGATATTAGTGCGACCCCTCCACCCCTTTTAGGGGGACGGACAATATGTGCACTCGTATAGTTAGAAGGAGATGCCTCGTTAAGCTAAAAAAATGCATCTGGTTTTAGCCAAGTTTCACTGAGACCAATGACATTAAGATTGTTGTCTCTAATGATCTCATTAACTAATAGTGCTTTGGGAGACAATGATCTGATGTTTAAAAAGCCCATCGTGCCCCCCAGTGGGCTGTTTTGAGGCATTTTTTGATGGTATCCGTAGTACTGATATGAATAACATTACGTCTATTTTACCTAGTGCGCATTTAATAATTTCGATCACATCTAGCAATTGATATGATGGGGATCTTGAGATTATTTGCTTAGTGCTGCGATAGATTTAACGCGTCATAATTTGCCACCTCAGTAGAATGCATATCCACCTCTGGCACAGTCACTACAGAAAAAACATTATGTGAGTTAAGTATTATTCTACGAGAAATGCTATGTGTGCAGGAATTTTCCAGCCTGGCGCTGGTTAGATCTCGCTTCCTGACTCCTCATCCAGGCTAACAGGCACTGTAGTTGCCTGTGTCCGAGCTTGCTCTACAGTAGTCAAGTGTGATTCAATCAGTAATCTATATTGCTAGCAAGAGTAATGGCGCCTTCCCAATTAGGGTGAAGGCTGTCCCTCCTCAGCAAGCCCGGTTTGCCCCAGAAAGAGACAAATTATCAATAAACATTACTCCCTGTTCTCAACAAAAACTAGCCAGCCACTTGTTAAGCAAGACTATTCTGCTATACCTCTCATCATTGGCTCTTGCAGGCAGGGGTCCAGAGACAAGTACTCGATTTCGAGACATCTTTCTAGCGAGATTACAAGTCCTAGCTATGTTCCTCTTTGTAATCTTTGACTGTCTCATCCTAGGGTCATTGGAGCCGATGTGTACAACTATGTTTGCGTAGCTAGTGGTGCGATTAGCCTGTCGTACGTTTTTACTATGCCTGTTGCGATTCAGTTCCCTAAGATTAGCTTCAATGTCGGGTGCTATGGCTCCGGGAATACACTTAATTATGGCTGGTTTACTAAGCTGTAGGTTCCGGGTAATGGAGTCCCCTATAACTAAAGTGTGGTGTCCGGTATTCTGGGGTGTAGAACTAGCTAAAGAGCTAAATCTATTATGCATCTCAACCGGTTCACCGTGGCTTGTAGGCCGCTTAGAGCTGCTACAAACTGGGCTAGTCAGCTTGCTACAGCTAACGCTAGCAAACGTGTCCACGGCATCTAAAGTTACGAAATTACTGTGCTCTAACTGGCGGACACAGCCTTCTAGAAGGGCCAACCTATCCATGGGAACGGTGCACGAAGAACACGGGAGTCATACTCACGTTGTTTCTTTCACAGAGTCCAGTTCTTGTTGTCTTCGGCGCAATAGGCGAAGAGTAGCAGTGGCGTGAGGGAGCTGACGCCTTCGCAGCGCAGTGGCTTTGGATCGGGACTAGTTTAGCTTCGCTAGCTTAGCAGCTAGTTTACTTTTGAGCGGCGAACAGCACTGTAGCTTCGGACCGGGACAAGTTGAGCTTCGCTAGCTTAGCAGCTAGCTAGCTTTGTGTCTTCATTGTGTTAAATTGGAAGGCAGCAATACCTCTTTGTCACACACACTGTTATATAGATGATCTTTATTTTCTTAAACTGGAAAATATTAGGCTGACATTGAATGGCTGTCCTGTGAAGTTTCAGGAAGTATGGGTTGGTTCCCTAAAATATGTAAAAGAGACTGATCTCAAATTTACCCCTGATTGAAAAGTAATTGAAATGTAGATAGGGCAGCACGGTGGAAGAGGGGTTAGTGCATCTGCCTCACAATACGAAGGTCCTGAGTAGTCTTGGGTTCAATCCCGGGCTCGGGATCTTTCTGTGTGGAGTTTGCATGTTCTCCCCGTGACTGCGTGGGTTCCCTCCGGGTACTCCGGCTTCCTCCCACTTCCAAAGACATGCACCTGGGGATAGGTTGATTGGCAACACTAAATTGGCCCAAGTGTGTGAATGTGAGTGTGAATGTTGTCTGTCTATCTGTGTTGGCCCTGCGATGAGGTGGCGACTTGTCCAGGGTGTACCCCGCCTTCCGCCCGATTGTAGCTGAGATAGGCTCCAGCGCCCCCCGCGACCCCAAAGGGAATAAGTGGTAGAAAATGGATGGATGGATGGATGAAATGTAGATAATTTGTCTGTATGTATGGAGTATGAATGTATATGTTTCAGACTTTTTCTTCCAAGTAATTGTTCATTTGAGCAGAGAGAACTTTGACTCTCAGATGTAGGTGCGCATCTATGTGCATGGTACAACATGACCTTTATTAAATCCACATACTGTAATGTATAAACAACCACACAGACCAAAAACAAACAAAAGGCTGAAGAACAGAGAGCATGATGTGTTATTTTCATTGTTCCAGCTGAAGATAGTTCCTTTTGGCTTCAACGATAACGAGCAATTATTAGAAGACATGGTTGTGACACTTAAGAGTTTTAATTGTGCTCTTTTAGGAATGTTTTTTAGGCTTTTCTGATGGTTAATGTGATAACATTTCATTTGACTTATTTTAAAGAATGGTACAGTGGTACCTCAACTTAAAGGGGAACTGCACTTTTTGGGGGAATTTTGCCTATCATTCGCAATCCTTATGTAAGACAAGAACACACATGTTGTTGTTTTTTTTTAATGTATTCTAAATACTAAATAAATGTGATAAAAAAAATCTACCCACAATGGAGCCTAGGAGAACCAATCTATTCTGTCTATAAAGCCCTTAAAAAACCACAAACACCTCCATTAAGGTTTTATATACATGACGCAAACATATATGTAATTTAGTAACGGGAAGATTTATAATAACATTTAATATTTACGTATTTTGAACATTTTAAACATTAATTAAAAAAATTGCATCACGTTCGCTTTTCTTCAACATCACTGATTACAACTCACTGCAGACTTTATGAGAGCCAACAAACATAATAAAACATCACTTGTTGTACAATGTCTGCTGTCATTAGGATGCTGACTGATAGAATCTTGTTGTAGATGAAGAATGACTCATAATCCTTTGTGTCGCTCTCGCATTTGCCTGGTCTAAATTGGCTGTCAAAGTGTGCCAACTTGTCGGATTATATTCTCATCCTTCTACTATCCAGGTGAGAGGCATGATTTATGATCTACAATGAACTTTCACAAGCAAGGAAGCGAGGAAACAGGTTACCACTTGATGATGTCAACATTAGCATATACGCTAGTGATCACGGCGTCATTATTAATAGTTTGAGTTAGCGCTTATAATAACTATATCACTAATACTTGGTTAATATTCAAGTCAGAAAATGTAAATGGAATATTGTTGGTGGTTTTTGGATGTTTTTTTATTGGGTTTTATGGGAGGAATAGAGGACCTCCCATTGGCTGCGCTGTAAGCGGACTTTTACTTACGTTGATTTACGAGTTAAAATGCATAAAATACAAAAAATACATCTGTCGGGATGTCTTTCACAATGATTGTGAACGATAGGCAAAATGCCAAAAAACTGCAGTTCCCTTTAAGAGTGCCCCAACTTGTGAGGGTTTTGAGATAAGATGTGTCTCTTGGCTAATTGTTATGCTTTAAGTTACAAGCAACATTTTGAGTTGCAAGCATCTTCGCCAGGGCAGCACGGTGGTACAGGGGTTAGTGCATTTGCCTCACAATACAAATGTCCTGAGTAGTATCTTCGCCATTAGTTGGTGCATTAGCATTGGCTTATAGTTAGAGATTGACATTACTTTCTCCAACCATGGGAAGGAAGAAATGTCTGGAGTATGAAGGACAGTGTTGAGAAGAAATGGTTGATATTCATTGAATTGAAGAAAAAACAAACAAACTTAACCGAGTGTGTTGCCAACTTGGTATGTAAGAGTATCACTGCTAGTCTGCACCGTACTGAAGCAGAATGAATCTAACGCCAGCCAAGAATGTTGAAATAATATTGGGTTGTGGTGGTGGTGTCCCCACATCTGCGGTCCCCTCCAAGATTTCTCATTGTATCCCATTGGGTTGAGTTTTTTCTTGCCCTGATGTGGGATCTGAGCTGAGAATGTCGTTGTGGCTTGTGCAGCCCTTTGAGACACTTGTGATTTAGGGCTATATAAGTAAATTTTGATTG
Organism: Nerophis lumbriciformis; assembly: GCF_033978685.3. NCBI lineage: Eukaryota > Metazoa > Chordata > Actinopteri > Syngnathiformes > Syngnathidae > Nerophis > Nerophis lumbriciformis. The sequence continues at coordinate 29,340,209 of NC_084551.2, read as the reverse complement.
ATTGATTGATACTTTTTCAATAATACTAATATACTGATAGGGTTTTACCCTTTCGTGGTATGTGCCTTGCTCCGCTGTCACTTCCGTTTTGTCCGTTGCATCCTTTCTGTTTTAAGTTAAGTTGTGGCTTTATATTATTATGATGTGTCGTTTTTAGCCTTTGTGGCTTTAACAACTGTGCTGTAGCTGAAAGGTTTTTGTGTTATAATTAATGATCTTTCTTGTGGGGTTTCCATGTGGTATGACCTATCTTGACCACCACAGGTATTTGCCATGTTTGTTTTTTATGACGCCACAGACAGAGTTAGATAACGATTAATGTTCTTTTCCTCAAAAGTGCCAATCTTCATCTAAAGTCTTCCCCTCTTAAATCCAATGTTTTCTTTTTCCTATAATGAAATCGATATGTTGCCAACTGGGCAGCACGGTGGCAGAGGGGTTAGTGCGTCTGCCTCACAATACGAACGTCCTGAGTAGTCGTGAGTTCAATCCCGGGCTCAGGATCTTTCTGTGTGGAGTTTGCATGTTCTCCCTGTGACTGCATGGGTTCCCTCCGGGTTCTCCGGCTTCCTCCCACCTCTAAAAACATGCACCTGGGGATAGGTTGATTGGCAACACTAAATTGGCCCTAGTGTGTGAATGTGAGTGTGAATGTTGTCTGTCTATCTGTGTTGGCCCTGCGATGAGGTGGCGACTTGTCCAGGGTGTACACCGCCTTCCGCCCGATTGTAGCTGAGATAGGCTCCAGTGCACCCCGCGACCCCGAAGGGAATAAGCGGTAGAAAATGGATGGATGGATGGATGTTGCCAACTTGCCAAGCACAGATCGATTAACTCAAAATTTAGGAATAGAAAATGAATCTTTTTTTATACATCCATCAATTGTTACACTCCTACATGTCTTTATGCAAAAAGATACAATAAGGACACAAGCTATGTACACAGACATGATTGTTTATGAGTCATATCTGAGCCCAGTCCTGAAGTGTATGGGAGGTCAATTTAAAGAAATGTCTGCCCTGTCCTGCAATTTTGCACGTTTTTTTTACCGTGTTATTTTTTCAAATCTTCCTTGTTTTTCGACTGCTGTATTAAACGGCTCCCTACCTTTGTTCTTTGCCCTGTGATTCATTTCTTTCTGTTCCCGTCACATGCAGCCATTGTTCTGTTTGCTTATGCGTTTTGTCTCTCGCGCTGCTCTCTGCCAGCCTCTCTGCTCCGTTTTTTTTCTAGCTCGCAAGCCTTTCTTTGTGTGCACCTTTTATTAATAGGAGTAATGGCTCAGATAATAACTTTGCCACAGGTGCCGAAAAGTGCCAGACGTGCACGCACAGACTGCACAGCAAAAGGCAACATTTCCTGCATAGTGAAGAGTGTGCCTTTTATTGTATGCTCGATGAGGGAAAAGGCAGCTTTGTTGTGGGGGCGGGCAGGTCAGCAGGGTTATCAAACAGACGCCTCTCGTCACACGCGTCTCATTGAATTCAGCCTCCAACATCTCCACAGTGCTTGGCGGTACATTAGAGAGCTGACAGTTAAACCCACACGCTGACACTGGACTGATCACAACACTCAATCTCAGCCACAATAGTCCAAATGGGACAGCAGACATGAAACCATCTACACGGCAGCCCAGATAAAACTTTGATTTCCGTCACATGGAGGCGAGTGTGTACAGTTTGGCTGGTCACACCCCAAGTGAAGGACTATGTGTGTGTATGTTTTGTAGCACAGTGCTCCCTGATAAAAGGATTTTTTCCATGCCAAAAATAGGTTTGAACAAATGGGAGGCAATAGAAGGAAAGTATTGTTGTGTTATGACTGTTTGTCTGCCATTGGGGAAAATCACTCATGATTAGTCTGTACAGGCAATATGATTACACACATCACTCATCAGAGCAAAGGAAAGCTAGGGAAGCATTACGCCGACTTCACTAGAGCGAGGAAACACAATGCAGACTGGTAAAAATGGAGTTGCTATTTGCATGGAGTCAGATTTGTGACAATCAATCAATCAATCAATGTTTATTTATATATCCCTAAATCACAAGTGTCTCAAAGGGCTGCACAAGCCACAACGACATCCTCGGTACAGAGCCCACATAAGGGCAAGGAAAAACTCACCCCAGTGGGACGTCGATGTGAATGACTATGAGAAACCTTGGAGAGGACCGCATATGTGGGTAACCCCCCCCCCCCCCCTCCCTCTAGGGGAGACCGAATGCAATGGATGTCGAGTGGGTCTGACATAATATTGTGAGAGTCCAGTCCATAGTGGATCCAACATAATAGTAAGAGTCCAGTCCAAAGTGGGGCCAGCAGGAATCCATCCCGAGCGGAGACGGGTCAGCAGCGCAGAGATGTTCCCAACCGATGCACAAGCAAGCGGTCCACCCCAGGTCCCGACTCTGGACAGCCAGCACTTCATCCATGGCCACCGGACCTGTGCCCCCCCCCCCCTCCACAAGGGAGAGGGGAGCAGAGGAGAAAAGAAAAGAAATGGCAGATCAACTGGTCTAAAAAAAGGGGGGTATTTAAAGGCTAGAGTATACAAATGAGTTTTAAGATGGGATTTAAATGCTTCTACTGAGGTAGCATCTCTTACTGTTACCAGGAGGGCATTCCATAGTACTGGAGCCCGAATAGAAAACGCTCTACAGCCCGCAGACTTTTATTGGGCTCTGGGAACCACTAATAAGGCGGAGTTCTTTGAACGCAGATTTCTTGCCGGGACATATGGTACAATACAATCAGCAAGATAGGCTGGAGCTAGACCGTGTAGTATTTTATACGTAAGTAGTAAAACCTTAAAGTCGCATCTTAAGTGCACAGGAAGCCAGTGCAGGTGAGCCAGTATAGGCGTAATATGATCAAACTTTCTTGTTCTTGTCAAAAGTCTAGCAGCCGCATTTTGTACCAATTGTAATCTTTTAATGCTAGACATAGGGATACCCGAAAATAATACGTTACAGTAGTCGAGACGAGACGTAACGAACGCATGAATAATGATCTCAGCGTCGCTAGTGGATAAAATAGAACGAATTTTAGCGATATTACGAAGATGAAAGAAGGCCGTTTTATTAACACTCTTAATGTGTGACTCAAACGAGAGAGTTGGGTCGAAGATAATACCCAGATTCTTTACTGAGTCGCCTTGTGTAATTGTTTGGTTGTCAAATGTTAAGGTAGTATTATTAAATAAATGTCGGTGTTTAGCAGGACCGATAATCAGCATTTCCGTTTTCTTGGCGTTGAGTTGCAAGAAGTTAGCGGACATCCATTGTTTAATTTCATTAAGACATGCCTCCAGCTGACTACAATCCGGCGTGTTGGTCAGCTATAGGGGCATGTAGAGTTGGGTGTTATCAGCATAACAGTGAAAGCTAACACCGTATTTGCATATGATGTCACCTAGCGGCAGCATGTAAATACTAAAGAGTGCAGGGCCAAGAACCGAACCCTGAGGACTGACAAGACATGTGCTTAGGGTTCAATTTGTACTTCATATGTATACTGAATATTTGGAACATTGTATTGTGACTATAGGGCTGTCAAAATGAACGCGGTTAATCAAATTAATCCATCATTATTAATTTAAAAAAAATGCAATTAACCCGTCTGCAGCCCAGAATGACTCAAAGTCCCTGAAAAGTCTTTGACAACGGATCTCGGGTAGTTTTTTCAAGTGCTGTTAGCATTGTGCAAGTGCAAATGGAAAGTTGATTCAGTACTGACTAGGGTTGTACGGTATACCGGTATTAATATAGTACCGCGATACTAATGAAGCATTTTCAGTACTATACCGCCTCTGAAACGTACCGGTCCCCCACCCACCCCCCACCCCCCACCGCCCCCGCGCCCGCGTCGAAGTCACGTCGAGTCATTGCTGGTTTACGAACAGAGGAGCATGTTCAGTAGCACACGATCACGGAATACTTACAAGCAGACAAGGTGTGTAGATAGAAAAGGGAGAATGGACGCATTTTGGCTTAAAAACTGACGATAAAGGTAACACTGAAACGCCCTCAGGAAGAGGTGATTTAAGACATGGCTAGCTAACTAGCGGCTGAAGTCCATCCGCCGTCGGCAGGTTTTAGCTACTTCTAAATCACTAATCCTCACCTCAATGGCGACAAATAAAGTAATTTTCTTACAAGTATCATCCCTGCAGGACGAGGAATAGCTAAACATGCTCCACTACACACCGTAGCTCACCGGCATCAAAATGTAAACAAACGCCATTGGTAGATCTACACCTGACATCCACTGTAATAATACCAATTACAGGTGCATATCTAGTCGATACTACTATGATTACGTCTATTTATTGGCATCACAACATTTTCTTTTGTTTTAAAAAAATTCATATTATGTTTCTAAACTCAGGAAATATGTCCTTGGACATGTGAGGAATTTGAATATGACCAATGTATGATCCTGCAACTACTTGGTATCGGATTGATACCCAAATTTGTGGTATCATCCACAACTAATGTAAAGTATCAAACAACAGAAGAATAAGTGATTATTACATTTTTAACAGAAGTGTAGATAGAACATGTTAAAAAAGAAAGTAAGCAGATTTTAACAGTAAATGAACAAGTAGATTAATAATTTATTTTCTACCACTTGTCCTTAATAATTTTGACAAAATAATAGAATAATAAATGACACAATATGTTACTGCATACATCAGCAGACTAATTAGGAGCCTTTGTTTGTTTACTTACTACTAAAAGACAAGTTTTCTTGTATGTTCACAATTTACAGCATGCTGGCCCTGTCCAAAGGGGAATTTGAGTAATTAAAATGTGCATGGCTTACAGAAACATAAAAAAGCAACACTGACAACCAAGCACAGATTTTGAATGGAATCGACGTAATATTCCAACCATGTTGGAAACTCGTTTTGAACATGTGAATAACAGACTCACTCACTTGGATTGGTCATGCCTTTGTAGTCCGCCCCTGGCATAAACACTACGCGGTTGTTTACGGCCACAGTGACTAGGAGTAGGTGTCATGATCAGGCGACTGGTGACTTCAGCAACTGATCACCCACACGGTCGCCGTCCCTTTGGGACAGAAGACTATTGTATTTCTAGCGTTTTATTATTATTATTCCGCCGCCTCTTTGAGCTGTAATTTGACCGCCTTAACATGCTTCAAAACTCACCAAATTTGACACACACATCAGGACTGGCGAAAATTGTGATCTAATCAAAAAACCAAACCCCAAAACTCAAAGCGCGTTTGTCGTGTCGGCTTCAAATTAGCACAGGAGAGAGATTGAACCCTTTTGATTAAAAGTTGATGAAAGAGTTTTAATTACTGCTATGGTTTGGATTTTATGAGCCCTCAAAGAACCGCTGCGCTGATGCTACTGCGCTGCTGTCGTCTCAAGATGGCCGCTTAAAAGCAGGAAGCACCAGCGTGACCACACAATGCAGAGAAGGTAGGTACTGTGCGGGTAAAGATATGTTGACTGAGTGAAAGAAGGAAGCACCAGTTTGACTCCAGGACACAGAGAAGGTAGGTAATGTGCAGGTAAAGATATGTTGACTGGGTCAAAGAAGGACGCACCAGTTTTACCCCAGGATGCAGAAAAGGTAGGTAATTTGCAGGTAAAGATATGTTGACTGGGTGATGGCAGGAAGCACCAGCGTGACCCGAGGATGCAGAGCAAGTAAGTAATGTGTGGGTGAAGATATGTTGAATGGGTAAAGGCAGGAAGCACCAGCGTGACCCCACTATGCAGAGAAGGTAGGTAATGTGCGGGTGAAGCTATGTTGAATGGGTGAAAGAAGGAAGCCCAGGTGTGGGTGAGGCAATGCAGAGAAGGTAGGTATTGTGCGGGTGAAAATAGGTTGAATGGGTAAAGGCAGGAAGGTATGCAGGGAAGGTAGGTAATGTGCAGGTAAAGATATGTTGAATGGGTAAAGGCAGGAAACACCAGCTAGACTTGCAAATAATGTAAATAATTCAATGTGATGATCTTGTGTGATGACTGTATTATGATTATAGTATGTATATCTGATAGTATATATCTGTATCATGAATCAATTTAAGTGGACCCCAACTTAAACAAGTTGAAAAACTTATTTGGGTGTTACCATTTAGTGGTCAATTGTACGGAATATGTACTTCACTGTGCAACCTACTAATAAAAGTCTCAATCAAAAAAAACCTCCCGGATACAGAGAAGGTAGGTAATGCGCAGGTAAAGATATGTTGAATGGGTAAAGGCAGGAAGCACCAGTGTGACCCCAGGATGCAGAGAAGATAGGTAATGAGCAGGTAAAGTTATGTTAAATGGGTGAAAGCAGGAAACATCAGCGTAAATAATCGGTCCCGTCCATTGCTGCTTGCAGCTTTAATTATACTTTGTTTCTGCTAAACTTTTATTACGTGGTGAGTGGTCAGCAGCATCACTGCTTCGTCCCTTTAAAAGCCAATTAAGATAACTGCTATTTTAGCATCGCTTCAAATGCTGTAATCGTGACAGATTTAAAGCCGTATTTATTAAACAACTGTACTATTTTAGTTTATATTGTAGCCAAACATTTTCCTCAAAGACATAGGGCCTGATTTACTAAGATCCAAACACCACATGGTATTTGGCGTGTGCAATCTATAAAATAGTGTGTACTATTTGTAGGCGAATTGCGTGCGGTTTACTAACACTGCATGTGTGATTGAAAAGTGGCGCAGACCGCCTTATTTAAATGAGGATTTTGCGTTTACTATACGAGGCATCACCAAGGAGACACTCTCATGCTATCATGCCCCTACTTTTGGTGTTTGCTATGTTTCCAAGCAAGCAGAAAACATGCATTACTTTTTTATGGGCATTTTAGCCCAGTCAAGCTCAGTACTGGGCTAAAATGGTGTACATTGACACCACTTTTTATTTTTATTTTTTTTTACAGCCAATATTGCACTTATTGGAGAGAGACTGCACTTAATTACTCCACTAAAGACGCAAAAAAATGCATGCGTAAAGTTTTTTTTTATGTGAGAAAAACAAATGTCATTAAAAAAAAAGGACACCAAAAAGCGTAAATTGAATTTGTTTTAATCAGCCTCTTAATTCCTCTAGCAGCTTTACAATTATGTTACTGAATAGACTATATGTCTAATATATTGTATTCCCGATTATTGAGCTTAGTTCCCGCTTGACCTGTATGACTTAAAGCATGCTGGTACCTAATAAGCGGACTGTCTTACCTGCACATCGTCAGCAGTCTCTGCATCCTGGGGACACGTCAACAGCAATCCTGTGAGACCATAACATATACATTTGGATGCTTTTTTCTGCATTTTGTGTGCAGTTATCAACTACTTTTAATGTGCCTTATCACCACCTACAGGACTGGAGGGGGACCGCGTTGACATTTGACTCTTCAAAAACATATGGGGCAATCTGTGAAGAAAGGTGCTTCAAAAGTTAAAAAAAATAAAAGTGTCTTGACTGGCATATTAATATTATATTCAGAATTAGAATGATGTAATGTAAGAAAACGGAAATGTTTTTTTAAAGTTTTGTAATGTATTACAATCTCTCTGGTGCATTTCTGACAAGAAAGGAGAACATTGGGCTTCTCACCAGCAGTTTCATTTGATGTTTTTTAAACAGTCTGACATGTGCTTCAGAACTTTCAAAAGGTCAGAGAAAAGCCATGCATGTCTTGACATTTTCGTCCTCCACGTAGGCCGTATAAGCTCAGAGAAACTCTGCTAGAGAAAGTAAAACAATTTTTTAAAAACTGCTTGCTCAACCTTTGCGTGTGACAGGCTATTCATTTCAGGACACTGCACTATCACAGACTGACATATTGCGCCTTGATTGGCTTGAGTAGTTGATCCTAGACTGTCACTAATGCTCCCCTGGTGGATTTTCACTTTATTGACCAGGCCAGCTCACCCGGGTGGTTCCCATCTGGGACGTTTTATCATTGGCTTCTAAGGACAACCCACTTGGTTTCCTCCAGATGGGAGGATCATGCGCCATTGATGGTCTCATCCAGAGCCCATATGGGAGAGACACATGTTGTCTCAGGCTGCAGTGGACTAATGCAAATATAGTCCACTTTGAATAGAAGTGGTGTGACACCAAAACCTGATTTATTGGCAATGTAGCAGCTCAGCCATCCCCAGTGGACCGTTTACCTGAATCATTTATTTGTGTTCCTCATAAATGCAAGACACGTATTTATGCCTGATCGATATTTGCTACTGCTTGACTTAGATGAACAAACTAAAAAAAAAGAGGAAGTGGTAAGAAAATAGAACAGACAAAACCAGCAGGCGGTGTTTAGTTTATTGTGCTCTTGTGCGATATTTGTGCGTCTAGGAATCTGATTCATTTTGGGAGTCGGAATTGTGTTGAACCGGAATGGCTTTGCTGCGAGAGTGTGTGTGGGCTGGCGTACGTGTGGGAGTGGGCAGTGTCAACAAGGCAGAGCCATTAATTGCAGTGTCAGGAGCCTACACATAAAAACAACACTGCATCCTTTTAAGCACATTGTTAGTTTTTACTCTTGAAAGAAAAAGCTGTTCCCTTCCTAATAATCTGCACACATGGTTTGACATGTGGAAATAAATTACACTCTCCATTGTAGCATGCAGTTGTGTGCAGCAGAAATATATAGTATACGTTACCAATGGGGAAATACTCAGCGAATAGAATATTTTCACAACTCAAATATATTGTACATACAAATACACATATATACTCACATACACACAGTTATTCATACATACATACATACATAGGTACCTACGCTCCCACATACATACACAAATGCAGTACATACATACACACACACTCAAAGTTCGTACATCCACACGCATATTCACTGCACAAACATACATATACACATACATGTACATATACATTCACTGTACAAACATACATATACACATACTGTACATATACAAGTACATATGCATACATACACTCATGCATATAATCACGTTTCATCAAACATATATTAACACATGGCACACTGACAAAGCTAAACCTATTACTATAACAATCTACAAGGTTAATATAGTTGGCTTCTATTTCTTCCCCTCCATTTATCTGCTTTCTTTTGTATTTCAAGTAGGGATGTCCGATAATGGCTTTTTGCCAATATCCGATATTCCGATATTGTCCAACTCTTAATTACCGATACCAATATCAACCGATACCTATATATATAGTCGTGGAATTAACACATTATTATGCCTAATTTGTACAACCAGGTATGGTGAAGATAAGGTCCTTTTTAAAAAAATTGTTAAAATAAAATAAGATAAATAAATTAAAAACATTTTCTTGAATAAAAAAGAAAGTAAAACAATATAAAAACAGTTACATAGAAACTAGTAATTAATGAAAATGAGTAAAATTAACTGTTAAAGGTTAGAACTATTAGTGGACCAGCAGCACGCACAATCATGTGTGCTTACGGACTGTATCCCTTGCAGACTGTATTGATATATATTGATATATAATGTAGGAACCAGAATATTAATAACAGAAAGAAACAACCCTTTAGTGTGAATGAGTGTGAATGAGTGTAAATGGGGGAGGGAGGTTTTTTGGGTTGGTGTACTAATTGTAAGTGTATCTTGTGTTTTTATGTTGATTTAATAAAAAAAAACCAAAATAAAAAAAACCCGATACCGATAATAAAAAAACGATACCGATAATTTCCGATATTACATTTTAAAACATTCATCGGACATCTCTAATTTCAAGTTATCATTACATATATGTCAGTGACGTGCAGTCAGGGGAGGCAGGTGAGGCGGTGCCTCACGTGCCATCATGGAAAGAAAAAAAATGTAAAAAGAAAAACAATTAATTAAATTGTTATATGTATCCAGTGATTATACTATAAAGTTATTTTCCATTAGACTTCACCAGTTTTAGATTATTTTTTATTAAAAATCGCTGAATTTTCACATTTGTCGTTCAAATACTAAGAGACTTGCGGGGATCAGCAGCCAGTTGAGCCTCGCCATGGATTGCGCAATGACTCGGCTAACATGCTGGCCTGCTGTGCAGTGAGACCGTATTGCTATATGCAGGGGCGCCGCTAGGGATTTTGGGCCCCATGAAAAGAATCTTTACAGGGCCCCCAACACAGTGTCATTATTTTTTCTGTATTATAATTTCATCATCATTAGGGGCCTCTCTGGGCCCCCCTCCATCATGGGCCCCTAGAATCCGTCTCCTTTACCCCCCCTTTTCAGCGCCCCTGGCTATATGAATTATATTATGCATTTATATAGTTTAGTTAGCTGAGGTATATAATGTACAGTGTATTTTGTCAACAACTGTATGTGTGTAACGTATTTCTTGTGCTGAGCAATCATAAAACTGCTGCGAAGACGCACTGGCTGAGGCTCGCAGTAATCCCGCCTCCTGGTGGTAGTGGGCAGTAGTGATCCCAGATATCAGTCTTGCAACTACTCGGCTGCAGAATAAGTGACAACAAGCAGCAACAGTTAGCAGCGATCGTTTATTTTTCCCTCTCGCCTGAACTTTTAACATGGAGGATTACATATCTAAAATAAAACAGTTTTTGTTATGCCCGTTTGATTGTGGACTATTACTGACACCTTGTGGCGATGGGAAAATACTGCGCGTCATCAGTTTGGGCACTTCCGGTTTACGGTGTTAGTTCAGTTCATGAGACAATAAGAAGTAGACAAGTTGTGTTACCTCTTACAAGCCTTGGAAAATATACTTCTGTAAGTAAACTGTTTAACTTGTTTATTTGGCTCAATATGAAGGTGGAAAGTGGCTAAATTTGATAGTAAGATGTTTATTGAAAAACGATTTTTGTGCACTAATTTAATGGATGTTTGAGGATTTAAAATGGCTGCCGGTCGTGTATTTCCACCATAGAAATAGTTTCAACACTCAGCGGTGTTTGTTTGATGGTGGTGCTGTGCATTTGTGTGGAGCTGATGTTTACATATTGTGTATTACATTTCAGTGTGTTGATTGAATCATATAGCTTATACGTTGTCATTGTGTGTATTTCAGTTTTACAAAAAAAATAAAATAAAAGTCCAGTGCAAGACAAAGCAAGATCAACAACAATAAAAAGCCTAAATGGATTCATCTGCTTTGGAACTTTATTATAACATCCTGGATTGGTTGTTAGCTGTCTGCCAAGCTGTATAACCTCAACACATATACTGAGGGCAGAACAGTTTTCAAAACTGGACTTTCAATCGAAGCAGGAGGTAATAATTAAAGAAAGATCTCCATCGAGACAGAGAGACTTTTAAAACTGAAGAAAGATAAGGAAGACTTCTATAAACAAGTTATCGATGCTTTTGTTCAAAAGGAGCGGCACATGGACTTCAATTATAAGTAAAGGTCAGACCATAATAACATTTTTTTTAATTAAATGTGCTTTTTTGTGTGCTACAGTTTGTATGTGTAAAGTTAAAGTTAAGTTAAAGTACCAATGATTGTCACACACTAGGTGTGGTGAAATTTGTTCTCTGCATTTGACCCATACCCTTGATCACCCCCTGGGAGGTGAGGGGAGTAGTGGGCAGCAGTGGCGCCGCGCCCGGGAATCATTTTTGGTGATTTTGGTGGGGCGGTATAGCTCGGTTGGTAGAGTGGCCGTGCCATCAACTTGAGGGTTGCAGGTTCGATCCCCGCTTCCGCCATCCTAGTCACTGCCGTTGTGTCCTTGGGCAAGACACTTTACCCACCTGCTCCCAGTGCCACCCACACTGGTTTAAATGTAACTTAGATATTGGGTTTTCACTATGTAAAGCGCTTTGAGTCAATCGAGAAAAGCGCTATATAAATATAATTCACTTCCACTTCATTTAACCCCCAATTCCAACCCTTGATGCTGAGTGCCAAGCAGGGAAGAATGCTGGTATGAGCTTTTAAACATAACCCGTTAACTGCTGCCAATCAAATGGTGAAAAAGATACTCTTTAGGGTTTATATGTTTGTAAATCTGACTGTGATGAAGTCAGTGCCTCACCAGCCATGAACCTCACCGCACGTCACTGATATATGTATTGTTGCATCTAAACAATTGTATTGTTGATAATAGAGGTAATTGTTATTATTCATTATCAATAGTGCTATTTCTATTGGTATTTGTATTGCTCCATTTGTAGTGTAATAATGTGCATTGTCATTTCTGTATTATTATTTATATCACTAACTGCTTCTTTGCTATCACTTTTACCATCATATTTGTACATATCATATTTGCTGATGTTTTTCTATTGTTGTTGTTGTGGTTATTGTTATTGTTTTGTTTGCTGTTGTTGTTTTTGTCTCTCTGTCTTATGCCTTTCTTGTCCCCACAATTTCCCCCTCTGTCTTCCTTTTTTTTCTCTTTCTATCCCGTCCTGCTCCGGCCCGGCTGCACCAAATAATAATATACATCCATTTAAATAAAGTCAAATACAAATAAGGCAACAAATGAAGTATCCTACACTTCTCTTTTGTAAAGTAAATATGTACAGCCGATATGGGCATATACATTAACTATATGATTTGCCTGAGAAGCTGGACAGGACAAAAAAAAAAAAGAATATTTTCACAACTCAACGAAAGCTATTCAACTGGGGCTTGTGCCAGTGTTTTGTGTCTATATATTAATTTCAATCTTTATGGTGTATGTACAGTGGAACATGTTTATGTTGACTCACCACAGACTGGCTGGCATAAGCCATTTGCTTTATCATTTACGTGTCCATAGACGTAAGGAAAATTGGTTATCATGGGGGATGGGTTTTGTTTACATTGTAACCAATAGCAGTGCTAAAACAGACAGGCGGAACTAATTTGAAGGCTGTTGGCGTTCAGAATATACAAAAATGATGCGCACAACACTGACGAGCGGGCCTAGAGTTTCTAATACTGTTAGTTACAGTGAATGTGCTAAAATTCTCGCGGTTAGAAACACACTCTGCGTGCGCGCAGACCCACTTTGCAAAACTCATTTTGCGAAAATTTGTCTGCATGCACGCAGATGTCCAACTCAAGGCCCGGGGTGTATAAAGAATGTAAGGATCAATAAGCAGAATGAGCTACACGTTTACAAGCTGAGTTACAGTATAAGTATATCAAGCAAGTAGCACTCTTACAGCTCAGTTAATAGGAGATCCTCAGATGCAGAGATGTGGGGCAAGGCAGCAATAAGTGCAGTACCTTAAAATTTTATTAATCCAAACAAAAGGTGATGTGGCAAAATATATCCCTAATACTTGTTTAATACTCAGGCATTATTAAAACCTGCCTTGCCCTCCAGTCAGTGCTGGAGTATTGTTTGTTGTATGCTGTGGACTCCCTGTTTAATGCAGTGCTCTGTTCATGCTTGTTATCTGGAGATACCATAGTTCATGCTGATGATTTCATGCTTTGTTCATGCTGGTCGTGCCTTGCCAAGTAAGTTTTGTTTATTTATGCCACAGTTAGCGACTTTTTGTTTCATGTCCATAGTTCAAACTAAGTGTTAGCTTTTGTTTCCTGCGTTAAGTTGTGCCTTCGCCTTGTGCGCCTTTTTGTTTTCACCTTTTTTTGAACATTAAAATCATGTTTTCTTGTACACCGCCTGTCATCTCTGCATCTTGGGGTTCGTCACCTCCACATCATGACACATGTAAATGTATAAAAATAAAAATGATTTGTACATTTTCAGAATATGCTAGGTCTATTTTTTTTTTTAAAAAAGTAAAAAGTTGACTTTATTTTTAAGTTATCATGCCATGCTTTTAACAGTTTGGCCCACTTGGGAATAGATTTTTGGCCATAAACATTCTTGAATCCTGATATGTATTTTGTATTTGCAGTATAACAGAGTAGTGATTCCATCCATCCATCCATTTTCTAACGTTTATTCCCTTCGGGGTCGCGGGGGGCGCTGGAGCCTATCTCAGCTACAAGAGTAGTGATTCAATTAAGAAAATAATGTGCACAGCATCATCATACATACCTGTCAACCATCTTGTTTTCTTTGGGAAAACTAGATCCACTCGACGTCCATTGCACCGGTCGCCTACATCTGCGGTCCCCTGCAAGGTTTCTCATTGTAATCCCATTTGGTTGAGTTTTTTCTTGCCCTGATGTGGGATCTGAGCCGAGGATGTCGTTGTGGCTTGTGTAGCCCTTTGAGACACTCGTGATTTAGGGCTGTATAAATCATCTTTGATTGATTGATTGATTGATTTGGGAAACTCCCATAGCAGTTTGCTCGGCAACACTTGGGCCACATTGGCATAACAGCTGCTAAATTCAGACCTTTAAAATAAAAGCACACCAGTTAGGGGACGGCGTGGCGCAGTGGAAGAGTGGCCGTGCGCAACCCGAGGGTCCCTGGTTCAATCCCCACCTAGTACCAACCTCGTCATGTCCGTTGTGTCCTGAGCAAGACACTTCACCCTTGCTCCTGATGGCTGCTGGTTGGCGCCTTGCATGGCAGCTCCCTCCATCAGTGTGTGAATGTGTGTGTGAATGGGTAAATGTGGAAGTAGTGTCAAAGCGCTTTGAGTACCTTGAAGGTAGAAAAGCGCTATACAAGTACAACCCATTTATTTATTTATTTACCAGTAGAAAAACATGGTTGCACACCCCACTAGTCTTTCTCGTGTGAGTTGGGTTTTTCTGTGTACTTCTGCTTCCTCCCACAGTCCAAAGACATGCATGTTAGGTTAATTTAGTGCTTCTGATTTATTTTCTGTTACACCCCCTAGGAAGAAGAAAACATTTTGGGCCCCCATCCCACTGATCATCAACATTAATTCAGTAGCACAATATACAAAACAGACCTACAAACAAAAATTAGTAAAACAATGTGTGCTTTTTTTTTTTGTATGAATGAAAATGAGTAAGTCAGGAATAATGGCTATAACGGGCATGTTTTGTAGTGCACAGCTTTTCGAAGCGGGGTTTGAAGCATCAACCTCCCTCCGGGGGTTCCGCCATACTATTTAAGAAGGACTGGGTTAATTGTAGACTGTAAATCAGGGATGTCCAAGTCATTATGGCTAAGGGGCCGCGTGGAGGAAAATCTATTCCCAAGTGGGCCGGACTGGTAAAAACATGGCATGATAATTTAAAAATAAAGTCAACTTTTTTTTTTTTACTTTGTTTAAAAATAGACCAAGCACATTGTAAAAATGTGCAAGTCATTTTTAAATTTAAAACTTTTTTTTTTTTTTACATGTTGTGGTTAATAGTATTCTGTCTTCATTTGAACAAATGATGTGATTATGTTCATCAGTCGAATAGGGGTCTGAGTCCAGTAGAGTTTTAAAATACCCCCATTGTTGTCAATTTTTAATCTATCAGAAAATGAAATGAATAATATTATTAAAATCAAATTACCGGATGTTATTAATATAATTTACTAATTTTATTAAACTGGCGATGAGGTGGCGACTTGTCCAGGGTGTCCCCCGCCTACCGCCCGAATGCAGCTGAGATAGGCTCCAGCACCCCCCGCTACCCCAAAAGGGACAAGCGGTAGAAAATGGATGGATGGATGGAATTTTCTTCAACTTATTTACTAACATCATGTGGTTTATCATCTACAACAAAACTTGTGAATTTAGACTCATTTCATTAATCACACATAAAGCTAGAAAGGGATACATATTACTTCAGCATATTTATGTCTGCCCACAAAATGTGTCCCGAGTCATAAGTACAATGCGAAATGTACAGATGATCAAAAACATTTATTTGGGTAGAAATGTCACAGGTTACATTACCAACAATATAATTGACAATCAAGGCATGAACATAACGATCCACATTTTGTATACTAATAAGCAGCGTAGGTACGTAGTGTCCAAACACGGAAGTGTTTTCTCCTCCAAGTATATTGCTGAGTATGTGGCCAAACAGCTCAATTTGTGTTTCATCTGACCACAGAACTGTCCTCCAGAAGGTCTTATCTTTGTCCATGTGATGTCAGATGAAACAAAAAATTACCTGTTTGGCCACAATACCCAGCAATATGTTTGGAGGAGAAAAGGTGAGGCCTTTAATAGCAAGAATACCATGCTTACTGTCAAGCATGGGAGTGGTAGTATTATGCTCTGGGCCTGTTTTACTGCCAATGGAACTGGTGCTTTAAATGGGACAATGAAAAAGGAGATTCTTCAGGACAACCTAAAATCATCAGCCCGGAGGTTGGGTCTTGGGCGCAGTTGGGTGTTCCAACAGAGCAATGACCCTAAACACATGTCAAAAGTGGTAAAGGAATGGCTAAATCAGACTAGAATTAAAGTTTTAGAATGGCCTTCCCAAAGTCCTGACCTAAACGTGTGGACAATGCTGAAAAATAAGTCCATGTCAGAAAACCAACAAATTTAGCTGAACTGCACCAATTTTGGCAAGAGGAGTGGTCAAAAATTCAACCAGAAGCTTGCCAGAAGCTTGTGGATGGCTACCAAAAGCGCCTTATTACAGTGAAACTTGCCAAGAGACATGTAACCAAATATTAACATTGCTGTATGTATACTTTTGACCCAGCAGATTTGGTCACATTTTCAGTAGACCCATAATAAATTCATAAGAGAACCAAACTTCATGAATGTTTTTTTGACCAACAAGTATGTGTTCCAATCACTCTATCACAAAACAATAAAAGTTGTAGAAATTATTGGAAACTCAAGACAGCCATGACATTGGGTTCTTTACAAGTGTATGTAAACTTTTGACCACAACTGTAGGTGTGAAAGGTTGTTTGTCAATGTGTGCCTTGTTATTGGCTGGCAGCCCATCCAGGGTGTATCCTGCTTGATGCCAGCTGGGATAGGCTTTGGCTTACCAGAGACACTAATGTTTAATAGTGTACAACATTACTGCATCATATCCAGCAGTATCTGGGGCGGTATAGCTATAGAGTGGCCGTGCCAGCAACTTGAGGGTTCCAGGTTCGATCCCCGCTTCCGCCATCCTCGTCACTGCAGTTGTGTCCTTGGGCAAGACACTTTACCCACCTGCTCCCAGTGCCACCCACACTGGTTTAAATGTAACTTAGATATTGGGTTTCACTATGTAAAGCGCTATGAGTCACTTGAGAAAAAGCGCTATATAAATGTAATTCACTTCACTTCACTGATAATGACTTTCATCTGGCTGCACAAGATAACCGAAATATTAGAAACAGCTCTCAGTCACCCAAAATTAGGTTCTTAGAATTTAATGAGGATGTAAAGCCATTGATCAATAGTGTGCTGGCAACTCAGCACCAATGGGCAATCACTTAGTGGAAGTTAAACGCTTATTTGTGTTTGGCTGCAGTGCTCT
Source organism: Nerophis lumbriciformis (assembly GCF_033978685.3). Taxonomy (NCBI): domain Eukaryota; kingdom Metazoa; phylum Chordata; class Actinopteri; order Syngnathiformes; family Syngnathidae; genus Nerophis; species Nerophis lumbriciformis. The sequence continues at coordinate 29,322,907 of NC_084551.2, read as the reverse complement.
GAAGAGAAGCTCTCATCGACTTCTCTTAAGAACTACTGCACATATATTCATCTCTCACAAGTAAATGTAAACACCTCATCAATTCAATAAATATAGCATTTTTAGTGGTAGAGACGGCTGAATGGTTCGTGCAAAAATCAATTAGTCACACTAATAGTTTATCACCCAAACAATATGGCGGTGCTTGTGATTGCAAAGTCACTGATGCTTGCCAATTCCATCATTAGCAAGGTAACACAAAGTTTTAAACAGAATATGCCCCCCAGGCTTCACTGCTGTGATTGACAGGTTTTTATTTATTGCAACGGCCAAATGGCAGCCTCACAATATGTTGCTTTCATCTCTGAGTCATTTTTTTTGTTTCGTTCTCAGCAGTATGCGGCATTAAACGGGCACAGGTTCAGCAGATTCAACTGACAATTAGTTACGCAACAGTGATTTTTCTGGGCTTGGGACTTGATTAGGTTCTCTGATTTTCCGCCCTGCTGGAGGAAGCCAGCAAAAATGTCACGAGAGACAGCATTAGAACATTAAAAAGAAAGCAGCAAACAAAACAAAAAACAGTCAGATGCGTTGTGTTGTTTGTTTTGCATGGTTTCTGCTGGAGGAGCACATACTGAGTAATTGTGTTTGCTGCAAGATTCAAATGTGTCACGTCAAAGACTTTAAGGTGTAAGTCATCCAAACAGACGTGTGATGATGCACATTGTGTCCTGGACAATTCCTGTCTTGTCATAGTGTTTCCTCCTTGTCACTGTCAAGCCGGTTTTGAAAAACATGTTTGCATCATTGCATCGCTGAGTCTTAGATTATTTATACGACAATAATAAATGAATAAACTTTAAAAACTGCCTGTATTGTTAATAATGGCTTCATGATCAGCTTTTTTGTGATTGCTGTCAGCCTAAAAATAATTAATTTCTGAAAAAGCCACAGTTGTGGCTAATGTGCAAAGTTTTAAAGCTTTCTTTCCCCAATACATTGAATCAACTTGTAGTTTTATCATGTTGTTATTAATGTTTTAAATGTTCCTTGTAAACTTTAACCAAAAAAAGCTGAAGATTTCAGCAAAAATATGTGAGGCCGCACATAGTTTGTGAAAATGTGTTGAATTAGTGTGATAGCAACATCACAAATTCATGCAGGGACTGTTATAACGGGACGTTTGGCCCTGTAAATCATTAATTCCATTCTCATTGTTTTCTATGTGATAATATGATATATTTCATATTTTTTCACCAAAAAAATATATGCTTTGTTAAAATAACATGTGTAAAGGAAATTGGAGAAAAACTAATGCAATTGGAGAAAAACAATGAAAGCTGCCAGCAACGTTGCAACTCGGGGTTTACGCGAGTCTGCAGACACAAATTACGCATTCAGTCACATCCTTTCCAATGCCCGACTTACCATCAAAAGTTTCAGAAAGATCGGCACATGTGGAAGAAAGTTATGACCATTACAATTTTCCTCTTGTAGTGGAAAATTGGAAAATTGGAAAATTGGTGTCGATAACAATGTGGAAGGAGATCTGATCATCTGAAGCGAAGTAATAACAGTTTGATGGTTGATGGGGAGGAGCAGTTTTTGCCGCCAGGCTCGGGCCTCCATTAATAGGTGCTAATAGGTACTGACCCATCCGGCACTTCAGGGTGTCATCATCATTTCTACCAATTTTGATCAAGATCTAAATTTGTTGAGCCAAGTTAGAAATGTTGAAAGTTCCTATGTCGTAGGCACAATCTTTCGCAATTTATCATCACCCATCAGTTTAGTGCAGTGGTTCTTAACCTTGTTTGAGATACCGAACCACACCAGTTTCATATGCGCATTCACCAAACGCTTCTTTAGTGAAAAATAAAATGTTTTTTTTTCAAATTCAAGACAAAGTTATGTTTTTTTACTGGTGCACAAAATGAACCGTGAATCAACATCACCTTGTTCAAAGAACAAAACCAACACAGTGCATAAACTCACAACATGCAAATCAGTCTGACTTCTGCTGTTGCCGTATCCATAAAGCCGATAAGGAGAAGTTTTTATTTACACGATGAGTTGGGTGTGTCTTGACCTCCGCGGCGGAGGCTCCGTTGAACCCTTGAGGCTGACTCACCGAACCCCTAGGGTTCGATCGAACCCAGATTAAAGAACCACTGGTTTAGTGTCTGTCATTTTAACTGTGGCTCATTTGTTTTAAGACCCTAGGATGAGTTTGTTAATGTTTAGGCCTAAAAATTCTAGAAACTTTTAATGTGCATCCTGTCATGATAAACGTCTCCAGCGATTTTTGGGATGATACCGGAACCTGGTGGCATGGGCTAATTTTTTTTCTTCCAATTTTAAAGGGGGCGCGAGAGAGACAATTTGAAAATGTTGCCAGACTCAACGCACTTGAACCATCTAGTGAGTTTTCATGCATGTTAAGGGCCTCAAAAATGCCATCTAAGTAGGAGAATAATATAAATCATAGCCTTTGCTGCCCGGGCCCTAACTTTTACAGGAAATGCATCGTACTGTTGATAAGAAGGGCAGAGGCAAACTAGGCGGAACTCATTCAAAAGCTAATAGCTTTCAGGAATTTTACAAAAATTATGCACACAACACTGATGACCGGGCACAGACTTTTAAAATGTAATACGTGTTATGTAAGATTATTAAGGATAAACCAAGGCCGAAAACCAAAACACCCCTAATAAGTTATGGCAGTTATTTTTACCATTGCTTCTAGGGTTATGGTCGTGTACTAACCTCATTAAAATCCAAATTTTGCATGTATTTAGTTTTAAAGACCATTTTTAAGCTGCTTTCTGACTGTCTCTTAAAAACGCACCGTTTAGTATTTACGTGCCAAAGCCTTTCTCCAGGCCAAGACCCCTTCGACTGTGTCCCTACCCCATCAGTCATTTTGTAGTTTTCAAATTTATACGCTAGTTTTTATTAGAAATGGCTACAATTTACTTCATACTGGGAAAACTGGGTCAATTATGTCACGCCCCATGAGCCTGATTTTAATTTCTCGAATTAGTGATCGTACTGTTTATACTCTTTTATTTTGTTTCTGATTAAATGATAAATGGGTTGTACTTGTATAGCGCTTTTCTACCTTCAAGGTACTCAAAGCGCTTTGACACTACTTCCACATTTACCCATTCACACACACATTCACACACTGATGGAGGGAGCTGCCATGCAAGGCGCTAACCAGCACCCATCAGGAGCAAGGGTGAAGTGTCTTGCTCAGGACACAACGGACATGACGAGGTTGGTACTAGGTGGGGATTGAACCAGGGACCCTCGGGTCTGATTATTATTAATAATAATTTATTATTATTATTATTTTTTTTCTTTATTTAATTCATCCATCTGTAAATATTATTATTATTTTGTTTTCCTGCTGTTTTTTTTTTTTTTACATTTAGGGCAGACAACAGATATATGATGTATGTAAATATGATGTAATGGATAGGAATGTCTGATGCTGGATGTCAATAAAAATTAAATGAAAAAAAAAGAAAAAAAGAAATGGCTACAGCGTAGGATTTTAGCATGCAGCCATATATGTACGAGCCAGTCTGCCTCACAACAAGAGGGTAGAGAAAAAGAAAAAAGGTATCTCAAATGCTAGTTTTTTATTTCTTTCAGTCCATAAAGCTTTAAGTATATAAGCTACGTGTTAGCATAATGTCTGTCTCCCTATTTGAAGCAACTTTATACATCCTTGCAGGAAAATAGCATTATAAGTAGCCTGTTTATATCTCATCTATTATAGTATGGAGTCCTGTTGCGCTAACACTACAAGCTAACAATGCTAAATGTCTTACGCATCATTTGTTGATCTACTCTTAGTAGATTTACCGCTTCATTGTATCCACTGTTGCAATGAATTGTAGGAACTGTCTCAGCGATTAAATGTAAATTTGTACATTGTGAGATCTTCGTATATCGACGTAACGGACGACGTAGTCAAGGCAAAATCTTTGGAAATTGTAAACGGCTTGTATTGGAACAAGGCAAAAATAGTTTTATTAATATCGCCGCCATGCTTCCATGGTTTGAATTAAAATTTTAAGGACTTATTGGGATCCAAGCTGCACAAGAACACGTGCCAACAGGTAAGAAAAGTTGGTTTTGCATAATAAGTCCCTTTTAAGTTTAAGCGACATGGATTAACATCAGAGTGTATGTGTTTGTGCACGTGTGTGTGTGTGTGCGTGTGTGTGCATGAGTGTGTGTATGCTAGAGACACAGAGACCAAAAGAGTGGATGACTAACAAGAGGGTTCACTCCGTTCATTTAATTCTGCAAAGACTGAACCCTCTTGCGGCCGGTTTGAAAGCGATAGACAATAAAAAAAGAACATGCACGGACATGGAGGTTATGTATCTCTGGGGTTTGTAAGTGTCTGTTTGATAGTCAGGTAGTAAAATAACTAAAACATGTTATGGGCAAATGATGACTTATCTTTCAGGAAATGTCTGAAAAAAAATCCTGTTCCAAATCAGCTGGTCCTTATCCCATTTCTAAGGATTATTTGCCACTGCATTGGTGATAAGGTCTGGCAGAGGTCTGTGCTCTCCGAGTGTTTTTCTACTTACATTATAGTTTTTGTGAACTGGACAATACATGGTTTAAGAGGGAACAGACACAGAGGAATGAGAAAACACAGAAGATAGCAGTGGTCACATTACCATTACATCTCAGCTAACATCATCACCTGAAGTTCTTTGAATATGTTTATAAATGAAATGTTACATCAGTTTGCATCAGCCAATGCCAATAATGTTGCTTGTTCTTCAGGATCACTGGACACCTGCACTAATTCCCAGTACATGTGCAAGGTGGGGATGTGAAATGAGTTAGAAAAGCACACGTGTGCAATAACACTCGTTACTTGGAGATACTCTAATGTCTCTCGCATGATGAGACAAGGTGGCGTAAACAAGTCAATGTAACGCTGCACAGAGGAAGGACCTATGTCAATGTCTATGGATATTCTCATTCATCCAGGTCAGGGCATTCTTTTTTTTTTGTCCTGTGCAGCCACTCAGGCAAATCATATTATTTCATGTAGATGTCCATATCTGCTGCACAGATTTACTTTACAAAAGAAGTGTGGGATACTTCTTTTGTTGCCTTATGTGTATTTGACTTTATTAAATGGATTTATATTAATGTTTGGCACAGCCGGAGCGGAGCAGAATGGGATAGAAAGAAGAAAAAAAGGAAAACAGAGGGGGAAATTGTGGGGAAAAGAGGAGGATAAGACAGAGAGACAACAACAACAACAGCAAAACATCGGCAAATATGTTACGAAAGGTGATAGCAAAGAAGCAGTTAGTGAAGTAAATATTAATAACACAGAAATGACAATGAACATTTTTGCATTACAAATGGAGCAATAAAAAATGAATAAATAAAAATACCAATAGAAATAGCACCATTGATAATGAATAATAATAATTACCGCTATTATCAACAATACAATTGTTTCAAATGCAACAATACATATATGTAATGACTACTTGAATTACAAAATAAAGCAGTTAAATGGAGACGACGAAAGAGAAGCGAACTGTATTAACCTTGTAGATTGTTATAGTAACAATAGGTTCAGCTTTATCAGTGTGCCGTGTTTTACCCAGTTTCCCTTAGGGGAATAACATTAATATATGTTTGATGAAACGTGATTAAATGCATGAGTGTATGAACGCATATGTGTTTGTGTATGTATATATGTATGTTTGTACAGTGAATGTGCGTGTGGATGTATGCTCTGTGAGTGTGTATGTATGTACTGTATTTGTGTATGTATGTGGGAGCATATGTATGTATGAATAAATGTGTGTATGTGAGTATATGTGCGGTAGCCAAAGTACGGCCCCAGCCACCCAGAGAGCCCAACTCAAAACAGCAGGTGCGGTGTCCCAGGGAACAAGAGAACACCGTCCATGCAGTAAAGCCGGCCAACAACAGGACCAGTGGCAGGCCGTAGACAGACGCCCCTGGCAGATAACAAGGCACGGGACAAGCAGGGGACAGCCAACTCCAAATCTAGCGAGAGACCACAACCTACGTGGGCAGAAATACGGGACACCCCGCCCCGAGGGGGCCTAGAGACTCCCCGCAGCCAGACAGGAAGAATGCCCCACCCCACCAGCAATCGGGCCACCACAAGCCCGACCCCCCCCCCCCCCCAGGAGAACACGGCAGGGCCCGCCCCAGGCCGCCCCATCCAAGTCGGCTGTCGCAGGACCGCCCAGCACGGGGACACAGGAATCACCCACCCCACCTGCGGGGACCAATGGAGATGGAACATCCAGCAACTGCCCTGGCGGATCGTCCCCCTGAGGAAAGAGGAAGAGAAAAGAAAGAAAAGAAAAAAAGGAGACACACTGACATACAAGGTTACTACCCCAGCAGCTGGCTGCCTTGCAACACTGCAGAATACTATCCAGCACACCGAGCTGCCATAGTAGACGCGGGCACTACACCCAGCAGGCCCCAACCAAGACTGGCACCCGTAAGGGGTAGACAGCGGAAATTGGGGGTCCCAGACATGCAGCCCGCAGCCTGAGACGCTGGACAAGCAGGCCCTTAGAGCGCCCCAAAATTTTTATATATATATATATACATACATACATAGGATAGCATAGAATAGGACTTTGTTGTCATTGCACAAGTACAATTAAACTATGTTTTCAGCACAAGATTAAACAAACAAACAGTGTACAGGGTTACAGAACAGGAACGCTGATGGGTCGCCAAAGACGCCCCGTAAAAGATAAGAAAAAGGTAAAACGCTAGGAAAGAAGATGAGTGAAAAAATACAATCTAGACTGGGCTCCTAAGGGGGCCTAGTCTGGAGTGGGAAAAAACCTCTATGCAATGCACACATAAACACGGTACATTTAATCACAACAACTCGCAACAGAGGGGCGGGGAGTTGGGGCCCTGGAGGGCGACTGCTGCTATGAAGCTCTGCCAGCCGTCCATCACCCCGGGGGGAAACAAGCGGTGGTGAAGGCGTGGGGTGGGGGAGGGGGCGTTTGTGTGTATGTGCCCATTGTCTTGGGTGTGATGATGATAGACTGGGGCCGTTCTGCATGCAAGCAAAAGTTCGACTCCAAGTGTCGTTGAGGAGGGAGGGAGGTCAAAAGCGTCCATCATTGAGGTGTCCTCGGGGGTGTTTTTAGAACAGCCTGTTCTTGTTGTTCACAGCGTCAAGGCCATTCGAGGGAGTCAAATCGTATATTAGGATGTTTGTTTTCCGCGAGCAGACAATACAATGACTTGTCTGTTCTATTCGTCCATGCTGGCTGCTCTCAAATTAAATTTTTCCTTTTCAGCGAGCTTCTCCATGATGTGATCCATCTTGCGATTCAGTTCAGAAATCGCCACAGTCTGTGATCCAGCAGCCCGGCCCAAACCTTCCATTGTGACGAACAGCCTTTGGGCTCCTTGAGTGGCTGCCATCATCTTACGAATTTGAAGATACACCGGAGTAATGCCCAGCCCAATCAGCAGGTGCCCCGCAATCACGGTTCCAAATAGGTAGATGTCTTCCACGTCCTCGATGGAAAAGACTGAGAGGCACATGATTCTCCATTTATCCCAGGAATCTTTCACATACCCCGCAGCAATGGTTCCATCAGGGCAGCCAGGCTCCCCCGAACCTCTTGTCCTCGTCGAAAAGATGTTTTCAATTGCGTTGAGAGTCCAGCTGATTATTTCCACGTCTGATGTTTAGATTTGGAGGACAGCGCAAAGAAAGAGGATTCAAAAATGTTCAGACAAGACAAAACAAAGAGAGCAAGCTGGAAGAAGAAGGCAGCGGAAAAAAATGTGACCGCCCTCACCAGAGGCAAGGGACAACCCAGACAAGCCCACACCCAGAGGACGGGCAGGCCCGGGCCGACACCCAACAAGCCAACCAACATGACAACAAACAAAAATCTCAGAGCATTCAATCGATCGCAACTGGACTGTTTGGTTTGTCTCAGAAAACTTTTTGTTTCTTATCCGAGTAGGCTTCATCAGTTCATGCTCATAGACTTAGATAGGTCAGATCTAGTCTTGGAGTTAGATTGGTCAGATCTAGTCTTGGACTTAGATAGGTCAGAACTAGTCTTGGAGTTAGATTGGTCAGATCTAGTCCAGCTGCATACGTACATGGTTGGAGAGATAAAAAAAAACCAAAAATGTTAAATGACAGTTCAGGGAAAAAAGAACATGTTTAAGCATTTAAGTGGGATGCATGTAGGTCATTAGGCTCGAACAAGTCAATTCAACCATCCTCCAAAGGCACTACTAAACTGAGAGCAGTGACATAACAAGATGGATCATTCAGGTGAAGAAAGGTTATCAACTGAACTGCAAAAGAAAAGCCAATAAGAGTAAAAAAGAACAAGGAGCCATACTGAGATGAAGAAACAGTTTAAGGGAAAGTTCGTTTGAACAGAGGAAAAAGGAGCTTAGTGATATGTCTGGCATGGAACTGGGGTTGTCAAGGAAACAGTCTCTCTGTTAGAACTGCTATTGAAAGGGAGGAGTGAGGCCATCTCTCTAACTGTGCTGCACACCCTTTGGGAAGTCTGCTGCGCTCACTCAAATGCCTTCAAATGTTCAGCATCAGCGTCACGCTGTTCAGCTGAAACCAAGCTAGCAGCTCCTTGATTATGTTTATTGGCATGGACATAATTAGATATTGGAGGCCGTCTGTATGAAAGATGAAGTGCATATTAATTAATTAAATGAATAAATGGCAAATGTGGAACCTCTTAGTTCACCGGGGTATTAGGCTTGCATTTTCCTGTATTTTGAAGCAAAAGCATGTGACTCCATTTGAGCTGGAAAGGGACACACTTTGTTGTGTACTTGTGTTATCAAAAATAGTCTGTAAAATTATAATCACGTTGCTCACCTATCAAAGTCATTGCGATTTTTCTGGAACATTCTTAAATTTACTTTGCATCGACTGTCATTCTGCCTCAGCTTAATGCACCACCTAGATTCTGCTCTTTGGACTCCAACTTTTTTTTTTTTTTACGGCAGTGACATTTTGGCAGTTAAAAAAAGAAGCTAAGGGGTTCGGAGCTTGTTTTCGTCCGACGGGGAAGCTACATGTGGCTATCACACTGGAGTAGGGATGCCAACCCTCTAAAATAAATAAGAATAACCTTGCAAGGCTTGCCGACTCGATTTGTTTTTGCCTCTTTCATTTGTGTGTAATGAATTTTATACTTTCCACATTGGTTACATGGAGGCAACTGCACTCTTCTTGTTTGTTGAAGACCAATATTTTTTAGGTAGGTAGGTCTTTATTGTCATTGCACAAGTACACCAAAACTTTGTTTTCAGCACAAACCCGTTCAAGATTAGACAAACAAACAGTGTACAGGGTTACAGAACAGGAACGCTGATGGGTCGCCACACGGCGACCCGTAAAAGATGGGGAAAAAGGTAAAACGCTGAGGAAGGATGAGTAAAAAAATACAATCTAGACTGGGGGCCCAGTCTGGAGTGGGAAAAAACCTCCATAGCAATGCACATATACATATTACAACGTACATCTTGAGATATCTAGCAACAGAGGGAAGGGAGTGCGGGGTCATGGTCGTAGGCTGCAGCTCTCAGCGCTGACCATCCTTTCATCACCCCTATGGGATTTGTATTGAGGGCGTTGGGTTGGATGGGGAGGGGGGGGGGGGGGGGGGGGGGGGGGCTCGAAGCCAGGGAAACAATCCAAGTTACAATGTTTTGTATGCGAGTGCAAATAAAATTAGCTTTTCACTCTAAATTGTCTATGACTGGTCCTCCAAAATCCTGCGGGGGCAGACAGTCCGATGTTATCCAAATCACAAGAGTGTCCACAGTTTTTACCGCATCCTCCAATCATTCGTGGCAGCTTTGGGGTACTTTGAAGACTGCCAGCAACTTCCAATTTGTGGACAAACCAGAGCAACGCTTACTCCAATCAGCAGATGTCCTGTTGTCATAATTACAAATCGGTAGTATCTTCACGTCCTCGACAGAAAAGGGTCGCCAGGCACGCGGCACTCCTTCTTCTCCCAAGAGTCCGTGGTGTGTCCAGCAACAACCACTTCGTCACGACAAGCAGGTTCCCTCAAACCCAAGATCTTGTCAATTTCGTTGAGGCCAGTTAAATAGTTCCAATGTTTAGATTTGGAGAGCAGTGCAAAAAGAGGCAACAAGAAAGTTAAGACAAGACAAAGAAGCAAGCAGGAGAGATCAGGGAGAGGAAAGGGGAGCGTCCACCCTCGATGAGTGCCAGAGAGAAAAATCTCTGAGTTACTATTTCATTCCAAACAGATGCGCAGGATTTGGAGTTATACGGATTCATGGTCAACACATTTCAAACAAATTGTTTATTAATCTTGTTTTTGGTGCAAAGTAACAAAATTAACCGAATAATATAAGTATTATTTAAAATAGAAATAGTTCCTGCTTAACAGAATAAAAATAAACATATAACTTTAACAAGCATTTGTCCTGCTTAACTTAAAAGAGTACACATCCAGTGTGCAGCTAAATAATAGAGTACGGTAAGTTGTTTCTTACAACTATTATTATCATTGGAGGATGAGGAATATCTTAAAATGCTACACTTCACGCCTCAGGACTATATGCTCACCGCAAACTAGAGCTATTGAATGTTAACAGAGGTGAGCGGATCGATACAAATATTGACAATAATAATACAGAGCATGTAATTAATATATGGTTGATTGGTTTGATATTTTTTATCATCAAAAAAAATCTCAAGTCGTTTTTGTTAGTGTTTACAAACTCAGGAAATAAATCCCAGGAGATGGTACGGTTTAAGGGCAAAGACCAAATTATTTAAATCCGAGCCAATAGTAGGTAATCATTTTAATATTTAATTGACATTGTTACACCACCATCCTGTGCTTTTGTCTGATTATAATTGTAATCGGAATCAAATCCTTCATTGACGTTAAAGATATGAAGCATCAGTATCAGCATTCATATGGCCAATATTTCCCCTGTAACTACTTGGTATTGTATCGATACCCACATTTGTAATATTGCCCAGAACTAATGCAAAGTATTCAAACAAGAGAATAAGATAAAACCATGTTACAACCGAAATTAAGCAGTAGGTTAACAGTAAATTAGAAAGTTGATTAATAAGAGTTTTACAAATCATACAATAAGAGTTTGACAAAGTATACAACCAGAAATGATGCAATTTGTTACCGCATACATCAGTAGCCAAATTAGGAGCCTTTGTATCCTGTTTTGATACGGTTTTATTATCATTTACACACCAAATAGTATATTGTGATATGTATTGTTATCGCAGGAGGCGGCAGTATATTTTGTGAGAAAGATTTTAGGCCACATCGCCCATGTCAAGATTATGTTAGCCAGAGTAGGATACCAACACAGAGCAGAAAAATAAATACAACTAATAACAAAAAGAGCACTCAAAAAAGGAGTGTGTCACGATGGGGGGGTCGCAGCTTGCTGCGGGGTCGTTCTCCCAGAAATGCAGACGGACTACTCCGGACATGGCGTGCAGGTAAAAACGTGATTTATTCTTAACGAAATCAAAGGAGCACAAAACAGAAAGCAAGCCGACAGAATAACGTGCCTGATCGCACTTGAAGCTAAACTAAAACTTAGCATAAACTATGGATGAGAAAAACTTACTATCAGTAGCAGGAACAAACAAAAACTTACTTGTCAAGGGATGGAACGAGCAGAAAGAACAGAGGCATTGCATGAAACAATGACGCCAGGCCGACTGACTGGCAAAGGCAGGCTTAAATAATGCCTCTGATTAGTGCTCGGGTAGCAGGTGAGCGGCCGAACACTAATCAGAGACAGGTGAACATAATTAGCAACCAAAACAAACTCAGGGAGGTACACACACAGGAACTAAGGAGTCCAAAACTAACAGAACATAACTACACAAAACATGATCTAGACCACAGATCATGACAGAGCCCCCCCCCCCCATAAGGACAGATTCTAGATGTCCCAAAAAAAACAAAAAACAAAAAAACAAGCAGGGTCAAAAGTCACGGGAGGGCGGAAGGAGGACTTGGTGGTGGGTCGCCAGACCAAGTGTCCCCGAATCCACCGAGGACAAGTCAAGTGGCGGCGGCGAGTGGAACGCCGCTGCAGCAGACGAGGCGGGCGACCCGGCAACGGCCACATCCGTGGCCGACGGGGAGGTGGGCGTACTTGGCGTGGCGGACGACCAGGGAGCGGCCACATCGGTGGTCGACGGGAAGGTGGGCGCGTCGGCGTCGTCTTCGTGGCAGGCTTGGAAACAGATGATGAGTCAGGCGTGCACGCAGCAGCAGACGAGTCAGGCGTGGACGCAGCAGCAGACGAGTCAGGCGTGGTAGCAGCAGCAGACGAGTCAGGCGTGGTAGCAGCAGCAGGCGAGTCAGGCGTGGTAGCAGCAGTAGGCGAGTCAGGCGTGGGTTCGACAGGCGGCGAAGCTTGGCGTGGTGCAGGTACAGGCGGCGAAGCTTGGCGTGGTGCAGGTACAGGAGGCGAAGCTTAGCGTGGTGAAGGTACAGGAGGCAAAGCTTGGCGTGGTGAAGGTACAGGAGGCAAAGCTTGGCGTGGTGCAGGTACAGGAGGTGAAGCTTGGCGTGGTGCAGGTACAGGAGGCGAAGCTCTGCGTGGTGCAGGTACAGGAGGCGAAGCTTGGCGTGTCAGCCGAGGTGCAGGAACAGGTGTCAGCCGAGGTGCAGGAACAGGTGCCAGCCAAGGAGCAGGAACTGGAGCTTGAGGAGCAGGAACTGGAGCTTGAGCCAGCCGAAGAGCAGGAACTGGAACAGATGCTAGCCGAGGAGCAGGAACTGGAACTGGTGCTGAGGAGGGTGGAGTCTGCAGGCCCACCGGAGATGATGGTGGCGTCTGCAGGCCCACCGGAGATGATGGTGGCGTCTGCAGGCCCACCCGGGCTGAGGTTAGCCATGACCTTGGCGGAGGTGGCCTAACTGGGGGTTGCGGCTTGGCATGCCAATGGACTGGTGGTGGCGGCCAGGCTGGAGGTTGCTGCCTGGCTGGGCGCAGCTGAGTCACCCCACTAGCACAGCTCCCGGCCCTAGCCCCCCCCTCAAAGAGCGGATACCAGACGTGCTCCCTGCGGTCTGGAACTCTCTTTAGGGGTGGGTGGAGGGAGGTCAGGAGGGGGGTAGACTCCTCCCCTTTAAATTGTCCAAAATGTCCCTCGTCGACCCCCACCTGAAGTTGTGTGGGCGGACAAAAGGAACATGTCTGTGATGTGGGCGGGGCTTGGGTCACTGGGGGCGGAGCTTGAAACTTAGGAGGTGGCGTGCTGTGTACCGGAGGAGGAGTCTGAGAGAGTGGCGCGTCATGGCAGCGAAGTGAAGCCCTTTTGGGCGGCTTCCGTCTTCGCTGACGCGTCTGGTACTGCGGAGGTGTGGCAATGTCCTCGGGCCATACGGAGTTGATTGGGATCAACTTTCCGTTAGGACCCCACATCAGGTCCTGGCGCTCCAAGGGGGAATAGCGGAGAGTCTCCGCCTCCATTGCTTCCAAATCTATCCACGTACCTATGTCCAGCTCCTCGGAGTCCGTTGCGGAAGAACTGTATGCTGCCGTCATTCTGTCACGATGGGGGGGTCGCAGCTTGCTGCGGGGTTGTTCTCCCAGAAATGCAGACTGACTACTCCGGACATGGCGTGCAGGTAAAAACATGATTTATTCTTAACGAAATCAAAGGAGTACAAAACAGAAAGCAAGCCGACAGAATAACGTGTCTGATCGCACTTGAAGCTAAACTAAAACTTAGCATAAACTATGGATGAGAAAAACTTACTATCAGTAGCAGGAACAAACAAAAACTTACTTGTCAAGGCATGGAACGAGCAGAAAGAACAGAGGCATTGCATGAAACAAATAATGACGTCAGGCCGACTGACTGGCAAAGGCAGGCTTAAATAATGCCTCTGATTAGTGCTCGGGTAGCAGGTGAGCGGCCGAACACTAATCAGAGACAGGTGAACATAATTAGCAACCATGGCAACCAAAGCAAACTCAGGGAGGTGCACACACAGGATCTATGGAGTCCAAAACTAACAGAACATAACTACACAAAACATGATCACAGATCATGACAGAGTGAGGACAAAATAACCAAGGATGCACAATTACAGTGTGAGTGACAAAAATAGCACACTTTATTCAGTGGCACTTCTTTTTTTTACAGAAAAATGTCACAGTGTTAAAAAAAAATCTAATTTTGAGTCTAATTGCCAGAAACTAGGCAGACAACTCTTGCTAGCTGCTGCCAAGCTGAGGCAGAATGGCAGACAAGGCAAAACAAGTAAACAAAAAAATGCTAGAAAAGTTAAAATGCAATGACGTTTTTAGGTGAACGATCAGACTCACTCAGATTGATTGGCTTAGGCCATGTCTACACTAAGTCGCTTAACCCCTTAAACAAATTATTATTTAGCCTTAGCCCCGTTTCAGCCACACTAAACCAGCGTTTAAAGGCCTACTGAAATGCGATTTTCTTATTTAAACGGGGATAGCAGGTCCATTCTATGTGTCATACTTGATCATTTCGCGATATTGCCATATTTTTGCTGAAAGGATTTAGTAGAGAACATCGACGATAAAGTTCGCATCTTTTGGTTGCTGATAAAAAAGCCTTGCCTGTACCAAAAGTAGCAGACGATATGCGCGTGACGTCACAGGTTGTGGAGCTCCTCACATCCGCACATTGTTTACAATCATGTCCACCAGCAGCGAGAGCGATTCGGACCGAGAAAGTGACGATTTTCCCATTAATTTGAGCGAGGATGAAAGATTTGTGGATGAGGAAAGTGATAGTGACGGACTGGAGGGCAGTGGGAGCGATTCAGATAGGGAAGATGCTGTGAGAGGCGGGTGGGACCTGATATTCAGCTGGGAATGACTAAAACAGTAAATAAACACTAGACATATATATACTCTATTAGCCACAACACAACCAGGCTTATATTTAATATGCCACAAATGAATCCCGCATAACAAACACCTCCCCCCTCCCGTCCATATAACCCACAGCCCAAAGTACCGTTCACCTCCCCAAAGTTCATACAGCACATATATTTCCCCAAAGTCCCCAAAGTTACGTACGTGACATGCACATAGCGGCACGCACGTACGGGCAAGCGATCAAATGTTTGGAAGCGTACTCACAGTACCGTGTCTGCGTATCCAACTCAAAGTCCTCCTGGTAAGAGTCTCTGTTTTCCCAGTTCTCCACAGGCCAATGGTAAAGCTTGACTGTCATCTTTCGGGAATGTAAACGATGAAACACCGGCCGTGTTTGTGTTGCTGAAGTCGGCCGCAATACACCGCTTCCCTCCTACAGCTTTCTTCTTTGCTGT